>NW_022168526.1:20132-35702 GCF_008728515.1 Papio anubis
TTTTTTAAACATCCATTATAGAAAATTCTTTTTCTCACTTGTGAACCCCTCTGAGAAAGAAGTATTATTTATGCAAGTTGATACCTGTTGAACTATTAGAGAGTTGCGGGGAAAAGCCTTCACAGTGTTCACAAGAAAAAGCCTTCTCCAACTATGTCTTACAGATGTATTCTTAAAATAATGACTTGACATATTTATATGTACATCTTTAGTTTAATATCTTACCTAATTGTCCAACAAACTAATTCAATGTTGTTTGCGATGCATTAAATGAACAAAAGATAAACTGGGTAATAGAGAATCCAGAGAGCCTAGTGGCCCATGAAATCACTGGATTTGCAAAGTGATTTTCTCTTCAGTGCTGTGCACTATCTGAGAACAAAATCTGTTGGCAAAGCACTTTAGTGGCAACCAATGGATTAGAATACAGAGATATTAGGAATGCCACATGGGGTCCAACCAATGGCCCATCCAGGCCAGCCTAGTGCAAAGGCAACATGAGAAGATTTTGGAGAGTGAGGTTGCCCGATGTGGTATCAGTTTATAATGTTGGGATTATCTAATGTATCTTCCAGAAATCATTTTGTGAACTAACACGTAACTGTAATCTATCATTTTATATAACTCCCTTGACTTTGTCCCACAGCGATCCCTCTTCGTGTTCCATAAATGTAATGCCCAACATGTGAAGAGAAAATTAACATTCTCCTTTTTCTACTTGCAGACTTCCAAGCATTTCCTGAAACCTTAAACTCTTACTGATTCTTTAAACTATCCCCGTTCCACTTTTCTCTGTAGCAAGTAGCTCTCAATGTGTAGTCCTCAGATGGGCAGCATCCACTGGAAAAGTGCTAGAAATGCACATTCTCGGGCCTCACCCCAGATCTGCTGAAACAGCTCTGGGGTGGGACCCGACAACCTGCATTTTAACAAGCCCTCCAGATGACTCTGAAGCATGCTCAAGACTGAGAAGACTGCATTATGCTAAATTTACCCACCCACCCTTGGGCAAAAATAACGTGGAATTGCATTTACTTTTTAGTTTGATGAGTACTTATCTTGGTGTCTTTTAATTCACCTGATGTTTCCGTTGGTAACAAAACCAACAAAAACATTGTAAATTTGGTATACTGAAATACAAAATAAGAGTGAAGGAGAGAACACAGGTGGTAAAATCAACTACTATAAAGTAGTTTGGGGGCAATTCAGTTTAGAGACAAGCATTATACCTCAAAAACCCAATGAGCATCACGTTATAAAAGCAAAGCTCCAAAGCTGATGATTTCGAGTGAGAACCCTTAAGTCACAAAGAGATTAGTTCACATTCATTATTTCTAAATTTCCCTCACCAAAGCGTAAATTACTAAGGCATTTTTGAGACATTTTTATCAAAATGAAAATAAATGTGTTTGACAAATAATTGAGCAAACTGAGATATATGAGATATTTACTTGTTGGAATATCTGAACATACTAGAAATGTGTCCTTAATTTACTCTATTTGTCTTATATGAAATGTAAAACAATGTTATCCATTAGATTTTAAACATGTTCCAACTGAGGCATGTTCCAACTGCTCCAGCCCTGTTGCATAGGACAAGACTCAGTTTTTTCAGAATGAGCAGACCAAATAAAAACAATTACTTATTGTCATTAAAGTTTGTGGGTTTTGATCACATTTTATAAGGGCACAATATAATGTGTTTAATCATCATGGCGGCCACTCTTTATACATGACTTTTTAAAAACTTTTAAATGCAAACTTCAAAACTTTTGCCTCATCCTGAATGAGGCCTCATAACAAGCCCTCCAGATGACTCTGTACCAGTGGAAGTACTGGTACCTCAGTATCAGTAGAAGTCTGATTTCATATTCGATGAGTATTTGTTGAAGGAGAATATCTGTGCCTGTGTTCTGCTGGGCATTTCTGAAGGATATTGACCAGCACAGCATATAAATACTACGCTAGCTGTGTCATAGATTGGCACAATGGCAGAAAGAGTATCTCTGAGAATTGACATCCTGGCAGAGGCAAATTATTCAATCAGTCAACTAAGGAGCAAAACATTGTTAAATTCAATTGGAAAAAAAGTTGAAATTTTCTCATATTCTCTGTCATCTAATATTTGATATGTTTTTAATCCATTCAGTTACTCTTCTCTGGATTTCAAATAGAATTTCTAATAAAATGTGTACCAATTCTATCATCAAGCTATTTATGTTCTTTACATTTCTGTTCTTGATAATTATATGCTAGTCTTTGAATATGAAGATAATGCTTCTGACCCAATATTTACAATGCATGTGCCTCAAGTTGCTATGCTTTGCAAGAGAAATAAGTTTATATTGATCTGATGCACTCTCTTTCCCAGTCTTCATGCGACCAATAGCAGCAACTGCAAGACTGTCTGTCACCTGAGTGTGGCTTGCAACCAAGCACATGTGGGAATTCAGTGAAGGCCCTGATCTTGGCCTCACCTCATTATCAACAAAAACCAGCCAAAGACAGTGGTCACTCTTTATCCATGTAAATAGACACTATAATTTATTTTCAAAAAATCCAAAGGACAAAATTTAAAACCATTGTAATACCAGAAATCTGCACTGTGGGTACTTAGATGATGACAATTAATAAACCTGGGAGGTTTACAATGGTTAGATTGTCAGAAGGCATTAAATGTATGTTCTAATAATAAGAGAACAAGAAAAAAGAATGCCCTGGTGATGTGTAAATTTAAAATACAGTGGTACATGTTAGGAAAACCAAAAATCATTCCATGAACTTTGAAATGAAAGGAGATAGTTCTGAGAGAACTAAAGAAACTGGACTTGAGATCCAAGTTCACAATTTACTCAATTTTTTTTTTGATACTTTAAGTATGGAAAATTTAATTTTATTATTATATATAGTAAGGTATAATAGAGAATATAAAGTCCCTTAAATTAAAGTGGTTATAGATCCTGGTTTTCTTGACACTCCTATATCATGCTGATGGTTCCTATGTCAATATTAACATTACCCCCTTCAATTTACAAATGTCTTGCAGTGAGTATGCATGCATGTGTGTAGCTTTCATTTTTATTCTTGTTTGTTTGTTTTGCAAAAATGAAATGATAGCAAACTTGTGATTCTTTCTTCACTGAATATGTACCTTAGAATCTTTATTTTTCTTATTATTCAAAATAATTCCTTTTTTAACCTACTACTTACTCATCATTAAAAATAGTTACTTAATCTTCTTTTAAAACCAATTGCATTGTTTTACATTTTGCCCTACTGCAGATATTTTCACCACATTCTTTTAAGCTATAACTGCACATGTTTTGGTATTTCTGCAGTTTAAGTTTTTGGAAATGGTATTGGCTCAAAAAAATTAACATTAAAATAATAATGAATATTCCCAAATATAGACACATTTTTGAATCTTCAATTTAATCACTATCAGAAAATTTCAACTTTCCTTAATAATACTTCGAGTTTAAACTAAGGAGTTTCAATTGTTTAAGACCACAAAGATTTGTATCAGAGGGAGGACAAAATGTGAAATATTTTGTCTTGTAATTCATCTGTTGCAGAAAACATCGCTGCTGTTTGGAAATTGAGAAATTGTCCAAACAAGTACACTATGGGCAACAAATGTCGTGAACTGCCTGTCCACACTGAAGTTTCAGAGCCATGGGAGACTTGAGACATCTTCTAAGACAGTTTAAAGAAGTCTCATTTATTTGTCTTTTTATACAGTGTAGCAAATCAATATATTAAATAATATAAGAACACCAAGTTTTCTTACATATAAAACTAGAATAACCTATCAAACAAAGCTGTTCCATGTAACTAAGAACTCATTAACCCTGAGGTTCTAGGACTTAATGAAGTCAGTGAAATAGCAGATGATAGTCTCTCATGTGCAACTAGGGCTGCTGATGGGAAAAATATACAATATCACAGATTCGTCAGCGATGTGGCTGGATCGTTGGGTGTGTGAAATGCATCAGCCCTGACTCAGAGATGCCCTCTTTTGCTCATCTTCCTGTCGTTCTGGTGCTGAACACCTGTGCCCACCCATAGCGATCGGTGACTGAGGGCATGGGCACAAACACCTTCCCTTCTCCCTTTTTTCTTTCCCTCTTTTCCTTTTATTCATTTCTCTATCCTTCTTCCTCCCCTTCACAACCCCAACTCTTTTCATATCATCAACAAATGGCAAGTACAGGCCCTGAGGAAGACACAGATGACTAAGAAGAAGCTTCTGCCCTTAAGAAGCCCATGATCTAGTCTGGGAGACTGACATATAATCTGAGGATCAGACAGCCTGATGAACACCATGATCATGTGCCTGACACCTTAGAATAAAGAAAATGTGGCAACTCATGTTGCTAGGAGGAATCAGGAGAGCTTTGCAGAGCATCTGGCATTTGTGACGTGTCTGGAAGTTCATTGTCTTTGAGTGTAGGAGACCACTGTTGGGGCACATAGGCTGGACCCAGGAACCTTGGACCCTGCATCCAACACAGGCTGCTGAATGGAAGACAGGTGACATTCTATCTGCCCTCAATCACTGCCCTGGCTTGCCCAGAAGGCAAGAAATTAAATTATTATAGGTGGTGTGTACTTTGCTAAGATGTCACTGCCTTTGAGGGAAATAAGGCCCTGAAGATTGTTAGGGCAGTTAAACTATTCTTTATGATACTGTAATGGGAAATATATGACATAGTAATTTAGCAAATCCCATAGAACTGTACAACACAGAGACTAAACCCTAAAATAAACTATGGATGCTAGTTAATCACAATGCATGAATATTCGTTCATCAATTGTACCAAATGTGCCACACCAACACAAAATGTTAATAGTAGGAAAAACCAGAGGCCAGTGGGGGGACAGAGTGTACAGGAACCCAATATATTTGGATCACATTTTCTGTAAACCTAAAACTGGTATAAAAGTCAAAGTCTATTAAGTTTTTAAACACTCTGATATAGTATGTCTATGTTCTCTTAGCTCCTTGTCTTTGTGAAAATAAGAGCAGAATTGTGGTTTTCCTTCTTTAGGACAAGAATTACATTTTAAAAAGCTCCTCCATTACTTTTGATATATCTATTTTTTTTTAATAACTGGTCAAACACTTTAATATTAATGAATGTAGAGCCAATAGGATATCCTGGTAGATTGGAAATGGGAGAAACAGAGGCATAAAGGATGATGCTGAACTTTTTGGCTTGAGCAAGAAGCAGCGATGGTACTAGGGTGAGCCAAGTGAGATGTTGAGGACATAAAATTTAAGGAGGACCTTGCGTAGTCGTACAAAAGTAAGGCCAGCACTTTCCTGATGCTCCGAATGCCTTAAACGTTGTGCCCAACTGGCTGGCTTGCTTCACCCTTTTCCTAGTCCTGACTGGAACAATGGTGTCATGATCCACTGAGTCGGGGCAGGCTAAGCAGAAGCATGTTTGGGGAGGTTGGATTGAATATAGAAGCCTTGTTCTGGATATGTTGACTCTGAGATGACCGTTGAACATTCAAGTGGAGACATCGGGTAGTCAGTTCATCTCTGAGTCTATACCTCAGGAAAGAGGCTGAGACTAAAATTATGTATTTAGAAGCTATCACAAAACTAGATGAACCCATGAAGAAAGTGAATGCCAATGGATAGATAGATAGATAAGGGAAGAGTTTCAAGGCCTGGCCATGAAATACTTCTATTGTCACAAAGAAAAAGAGGAACCAGCAAGGAACCTTGAAAAAAAGCAAGCAATAAGAGAAGGAACACTGGCAGTGTATATTCCTGGAAGACAAGACAATGCTTCAAGGAGCAGAGAGTAATAAATTCTGTTTCATGCTGCTACAGTTGAATTAGAGCTTGAAACTAGAACTTTGGTGTAGCATTGAGATCATCGACAATGTTGACTAAAACAGTTTTAATGGAGAGATAACAACAAAAGGCTGAACAGTGTGCCCTGAAGAGAGGAGAGAGGAGAGAAATTTGATTCTGCAAATACATAAAACTCTTTTAAAGGCTTCTTTTAGAAAGAAGAAGGAAGAGAGAGAGAGAGAGAATGAGAGGTGAGAGAGAAGCCAGGGGGGAAGAGAGGTCCAGAATTTAGTACTTTCCCACTTTTTCCAACTTGCATCCCAACCCCTTATCTCTGGGTTTAGCAATGAATACTTCGAGATTCTAATATTTCTCTCCTCAGAAGGTGAGATGCAGAAGAGGAGATAGGAAATTGAAATAACAACCACTTTATCCTGATGGGTGGGACAAATTCTTTATGAGAGTTTTTCTACCAAGACACTTGTGAAAGGAAGTGGCAACATGTGGCAATTCATCTAAGATCAGCAACTTTTTTTCTCTGTTTGAATTTGTTGATTTGGAAATTATTTGTCTGGCTCTGCAACTGAATCATCATTTGCTCTACCAGTTTTTCTAAAGTTTCACATGCTGATGCTAGTTAAGAAAGAATACATTTTATTCTGTCAACTTCTGCTTACCAATGAGGATCTAAAAGTGTGTTCAAAGGTAATTTGAACAGAGTCTTTCAAGATAGTGCATCTTTTACTAGATCCGCAGAACAGTAAATATAACTTGATAATCACGCCAAGCATTTCTTTGCATTGTAAAATTGAATTGGCAGCTTTGCATAATAAAGGGCTAAAATTACGAACCACACAAGATTTGCCTGAAACTTGATTGTTCAGGCTCAAAATTCTCTACTGAATACTCTTGTGCTTGCTTTTGTATTTATCCATTTTCATGTAACTGCTTACAGCAGACATTTCTTTTTTTAATATTTTTCCATAAAAATAAATTTTAATAAATATGCCAAACCCACTCCAATAGCATCCATCATATTATATGTATTATATAAATACATATTTTACCATTATAATTGACAAACCAACATTTATGAACTAGGTTCTTTGTGGATGCATTAGGAGCAGTGTTTCTTCATAATATATAATATTTTATAATTTCTTATTCTTTACTGCTTGCTGTGCTGTACAAACATTTATAAAATGAGTTGCTTTTGGGGTATGAAATGAGTAATCATCAGAGGAAAAGCATTAGGGACAAGAAAGTGGAGTGAGGATCATGAAGCATTTGCATGTCTTTCTCAAGGTCATGGATAAATTTCAGCCCCATGGAAAATCTTGAGAAACAATCCAGCAAGAATGAAATCATGAAATGTTAGCTTCCCCCAAGTAGAAATTCCATAATAGAACTATAAAATTGCTGCTTACAAATTTTATCTTCCAACTTGTACATGAAATTAGGAAATTGAAAGGGCTAGGAGGGACCTTGGAGCTCATCTAGTCTGAACTTATTGTGCATAGGGAAAGCAAAGCTGAGCCATTCTGCAAGTCACACTAATGTGACATAGAAAATACTAGAACCTAAGGTTCAGCATTACTGTTTCAGGTGTTCATCTGCTACAACAAACATTTATCAAACAACTAGTAGGTATAAGAGATCATTTAAACCCACCCCAAAGGAAACAAAGTTGAGGAAAGTACTCTTTGCCTTTGCAGAAATCACCATCTATTATCAAAGCATATGATAGAAATTTCAATATCTAAAACACATGATCTAATTTGTTAAGTGCCATGAAAATGATATAAGAACTTAAGAAGGGAGAGATACAATGAAGTTTGGGCAAGCCAGTATGTTTCTTGAAGGAATAATTGCGAAGGTAAAATCTCAGTAAAGAAAAATGGGGAAGAAGACGTTAAGCCTGGCAGAAGGAATATTATTAGCAAGTGCAGAAAAATATACTGTAATAAAAAAGAGCAAGTAGTCTAATGTGACTGGATTTCAATTTACCTTTACATTTTTCTGTCATGTTATTCCATGCTCATAAATTATGGCAATAGTCTAAAGGAACTTGAATATCAGACCAAATTGCCTTGTCTTATATTGCAACCCACTCAAGTCTTTAAGGAGGAAATAACCTGACCCCTGTTCTCTGAGATTTGACAAGAAAAAAAAAAAAAAAAAATTGTGTAGCCTTCCTAAAGTTTGTAATGCATTTCGGAAGGAAAGAGGAAAAAAGAACGAGTGTGTCCTATGTCCTGACCACGTGTTTTACTTGTTTGCTCTGAAAGCCATATCCTGCCCCATTTCCCCCTCAGCTCTGAACGTTGGTCTCACAGTTAGGTTTAGCTAAGTGAAGGCGGAGAAGCGGGCATCCAAAGGGTGGAAGGCAAGGAGAAGCCAGACTATTTCTTCTCACTCTCTGTACTTGAGGTCGTATTTCTTCTCTGGTTTCGGTTCCTGTTGTGCAATCTTTGCCATGGTTCCAGCCTGGCAGCTTCAGCATTTTCTAAGCAGTTCCTTCTCCATGATTTCAGGTCCTGCTGAGGCCCCAACTCAGAGAATTCCGTAGTGCCATAGCCTCTCTTTGACCTCCATTTCTGGTATGATAGAGACTTTCTGCTGTTGCTGAGTACTTCATATTTCCTTATTAACCTTTGCGACTCTTCCAATATAGGATATTAAAGAATCATATTACTGAAATGTTAAAAAGCATAACTGCCTTTAGATATAATTAAACAAACGGCTTCAAACAAAGTCACCATGGGCCTCCCTCTTTCTCCCTATTCCCGGACTCTTCTTTGCTCTTTTTGCATTGTCTTTGCTGTCAGGTCAGTTCTTTCTACATAGTTGGAAAGGTGACTTGTTTGGCCCAAGTCTACATCCTTATGGCTCATAATCCAAATGAAAAAGAGATTATCTATTTTCCAGAGACCCTGTATTAAATCTCAAAGTTGAATTTGATTGATTGGCTAGAGGTTAGGGAGATGAAATTCTCTGGTCTTGGTCATTGGAGGAGGGTAACATGTTATTTCAGCCTCATTCAAGTTTTATACTCAAAAGAAGAGATACTGGGCAAACAACAGCCATGTAAGACAGAGAGATGCTGAAAATTTTCCATTTCCTTCTCCATATCCACTCTTGATCCTTTTCTAACCTGATTTTGTGCAAAGGAAGCTCACTTCCTTAGCCACTCTCTTTCTTTATCTTCTGACTTTATGTCAAGGGCAGCCAATGAAGCACACTGCTGTGGGATTGGAAAGCAAGAGGAAAGAGCCTTAGTGGGGTTTATTCCACCCCCACCTGGCCAGACAGTGATGTGGCAGTGGTGGTGGCAGTATCCCTCACTGAAGCAGCTCTTGCTGGGTGGTCTCTCCCATGTGCAAGTTCCCCAATGCTCTGATAAGAGCTCTCACCTCCCCCATCCCCACAGGCCTGATGGTGGGAATAGCCTTCACTACCATTAGTCCCTGGGCACCTCCCTACTCTTAGTGCGTTCCTTAACTTTGTCCACACCCTGAATCAACTCTTGATAAAACCCCCTTCAGGTAACCTTTTTTTAGCATGCCAATTGACCCAGTCAGGACTTGGTACTTATGGCTTAAATGATTATTTCCACTTTCTAGCTGACAAAGCCAAAGCTTAAACATTTTCAGAAACTTACTAAAGACTACACAATGAGGAGGATGTGGGGTTGGGACTGAAATTTTTGTTTATTTGCCTTCAAAGTCTGGATCCTAAAAGAACAATTTCTTCCCTTTTGACAGGCATAAACCCAACAGGATCTATGCCATTGTCATGTGCCTTGTCTGTCTATATTCTACTGAGTATGATGGGCCAAGCAGGTGGGGATTTTTGCTTCCTTAGTAAAATTGTCTCTTAAGTTAAAAAGAAAATCAAAATAAGATGGAGAATCCCCTCCCTTACATTCACAACTTCATGGCTGACTCCAGTTTGCTTTTTGATAATGTACATATTCCATTTTTTTCTTTCTTTTTTTTTTTTTTTTTTTTTTTTTTTTGAGAAGGAGTCTCGCTTTGTCACCCAGGCTGGAGTGCAGTGGCTGGATCTCAGCTCACTGCAAGCTCCGCCTCCTGGGTTTAGGCCATTCTCCTGCCTCAGCCTCCCGAATACCTGGGACTACAAGAGCCCACCACCACGCCCGGCTAGTTTTTGTATTTTTTTTTAGTAGAGGCGAGGGGGTTTCACCATGTTAGCCAGGATGGTCTCGATCTCCTGACCTCGTGATCCACCAGTCTTGGCCTCCCAAAGTGCTGGGATTACAGGCTTGAGCCACCGAGCCTGGCCCATATTCCATTTCTTATACTCTGTGAGTAAATGGGCCCTTCATAAGCCCATCCAAAGGGGAACTTACAATTTTCATTCTATCCCCTCTCCTTGTACTTTTCTTAAAGTGAATTGCTAGTTAATGCCTGAGAGTAGGCCTGATCAATTTTTTTAACAAAACGTGTAGTTTTATGTGGAGGAAAATAGAAGTCTAGAGGATACTGGGTCTTGATGAACTTTACTCTTCTTAGGAAGGTTAGCAATGGGGATAGGAGTTAGTAGAGGCACCCTCATTAGTCATCAGCTCTGACTGTAAACAGTGGAATAATCGGTTATCATTCTTTACCATAGAACTTTCTCTGGCACCAGATTCATGTAAGTATAATTCAGAAATACAAAGTGGATAACAGCTTATTGTCCAAGGCTCCCAGGGACCAAAAAAGAAGATGCAAAAACAAATGCTTAAAAGTAGCCAAGTAACTTTGACCTGGAGTGCTGAAGTTCATTCCAACATCATTTCTATAATATCTCCATACCCAAATGGTATCCCAAAATACATTAAGGAATTAACTAAGAAGTTAGATGGAAAATAATAGCCAGGGTAAAGTGCAATTAATGCCATAGGCAGGAAAGGCAAATACACTGATTTAGCTGAGATTTGACACAACTTTGGAATTCAGCTTGGCAAAGCAAGAGGGACATTGGAAAAGCTACACCTTGCTAAGAGAGAAAGTAGCTTTCTATTCTGAAGTCATAGAAGGCCCAATCCGTGAGAGAAATGAGCAGTGCAGTTTATGGGAAGAATCCAATGCAAGAAGGCATTTACATGCAGCTAAAGCACTGACCTTTAGCTTTAGGAAGGTCAGAAACCTTATTTAATGACAAGGTAACAGAAGCAGAACTAGTACTTTTAAAATTATTTTTAGAATCTTACTTGTGATGCATGCTAATGTCCCAGAGTTGTGTGGGCTTTCCTCCAGAAGTACAGATTCACAAAGGGTTATTTATTTATTTATTTTATTATGCTTTAAATTCTGGGACGCATGTGCAGAATGTGCAAGTTTGTTACATAGGTATACATGTGCCATGGTGGTTTTCTGCACCCATCAACCCGTCATCTACATTAGGTATTTCTCCTAATGCTATCCCTCCCCTTGTCCCCCATCCTGAAAAGCCCTGATGTGTAATGTTTCTCTCCCTGTGTCCATGTGTTCTCATTGTTCAATTTCCACTTATGAGTGAGTTTGGTTTTCTGTTCCTGTGTTAGTTAGCTAAGAATGATGGTTTCCAGCTTCATCCATGGTTATTTTGAGAAAAGTTTAGAGTAAAACAAAAGACAGACAAAAGCCCTCTGTGGTCAGAGTTTGTGCTCTGAGAGGGGGTCCCTTTCTCCATAGTGCTAGACAGTCATGGTGATGCACAGACAAAACAGAAATGACCTTGTTTTCTTCAACAAAGTTCCAATTATTCCCAGCATCCTCACAATGGGTGAGAATGAACCTCTGTTGAGTGCAACATGCTCAGTGGTTTGTGTTTATTTACTTTATTTTTGCTGCAAGGTTGCAGGCTCCTTTGTAGTCTACAAACACCTTGAGAACAGGGATGGTCTTTACTCATCATTGTTCTTATTCCTCAGCTCAAGGCCTGGACACATAGCAGGCATTTAATAAAGTGAGTTCTGTTAACCTACTCTTTAAATGTTGATGTTGTTTTCTTTTCAGGACATAAACTTATTTAGGTCACACACATACACACACGCCACATACATTCACACTCCAGAAAACTAAATCTGACACATACATACACACAAAGAACAATTGATATAAAAAATAATAATGGTAAATTGAAGGCAATAAAACATTCATTTTTATACTAAAATAAGATATGAAGAAAGCTGAGCATAAAAGAAGGACATGTTCAGAAGCTACAGGAAAACAGACCCACAAAGCATTATTTCATATCTCTATGTATTGATTTATTTTCTCTAACTTGGGGAATGAGGTAGGATTTCTATTGCCCCCCCCCCACTTTCTGCTGGCTGCTGATGGCTACATTTCCTTTTGAGAATCTCACATATTGATGTTGTTGTCACTAAACAAACCACAGGAATCATTAATCAAATAGGAATCAGTAAAAAAGAAAGAGGTATAGTGCGTTGAATAATTTTTCCCTAAATTTCTGTACATCTGTGTCTTAGTTCATTTGAGGGGCTACAACAAAAATACCATAGACTAAGTAATTTATAAACAAAAGAAAATTTGTTGCTCATAGTTTCTGGAGGCTGTAAGATCAAGATGACTTCCTATTCAGTGTTTGGCAAGGGTCTACTCACTGCTTCATAGATGGTGCCTTCTTGCTGTGCCCTCACATGGAAGAAAGGTTGACCAAGGTCCCCGAAGCCTCTTTATAGGGCATTAATCTAATTCATGAGGAATCTGTCTTCATGGCTTAATCACCCCCTCTGCCCAAAAAGCCACATCTCTTAATACTCTCATATTGGGAATCAAGTTTGAATATATGGGCTGGGCGTGGTGGCTTATGCCTGTAATCCCAGCACTCTGGTTGTGCTGAGGTGGGAGGATCACCTGAGGTCAAGATTTTCAGACCAGCCTGGCCAACATGGTGAAACCCCTCTCTACTAAAAACACAAAAATTAGCTGGGCGTGGTGGCATGTGCCTGTAATCCCAGCTACCAAGGAGGCTGAGGCAGGAGAACCACTTGAACCCGGGAGGCAGAGGTTGCAGTGAGCCGAAATGGTGCCACTGCACTCCATTCTGGGTAACGGAGCAAGACTCTGCCAAAAAAAAAAAAAAAAAAGTTTGAACATATGAACTTTGGGGGTATACAAACATTCAGACCATTCCAACCTGGAACATCAGGATGTGACCTTATTTGAAAATAGAATCTTTGTAGATATATTTGGGATACAAAAAAGATTCTGGGATAAAACCACCCTGGATTTATGGTGCATACAAAAATCTAATGACTGGTGTCTGTATGAGAAGAGAGGAAAACACAGAGACACTGGGGATAAGACTGTTTGTAAACCCTAGCAGAGATTGTAGTCATGCTGCCACAGACCAAGAAATGCAAAGACCCACAAGAAGCTGAAAGAGGCAAGGAAGGATTGCAGCTTTCCAAGGAAGGGTGTCCCTGCTAACACACCTTGATTTTGGACTTCTGACCTTCACAACAGTGAGAGAATACATTCCTGTTGTTTAAGCCACCCAGTTGGTGGTACTTTGTTACGGTGGCCTCAGGAAACTAATATAGGAGGGTTTTGTGTTACAGGATATTGACTTGAGTAGGAGCTCAGATTCCACAGAGAGACAGTTGGATGAGGTCTATTAATATTAACACCATATTGAATAGAAACTCTGTAAATGGGAAGCGTGTTTCCAGGAAAAGAAATACATTCCAACCATATTTATGGTTGCTGAGTCAGGGAGATTCCTGTCAAAACTACCTTATCAGCAACTGTCTGGCTGAGAGGAAGAATAATCTTTCGCCTCTTTTATATACAGATTTTATGTAGTTAATTAAATAAATGTTAACTTAATAAAAACCATACTAAAGCAATTTCTAAAAATATCTTTATTAGCCACTTTTTTTAAGGTCTTCAATAGAATAATCAAATCCATGAAAAATCCTAGGCCTTCAGGGTTTCATCGTGATATCATTTTGTCAAACTACAGGCTGAGGGAGAAACATTTTCCCTTAGAAGACCTGCTTTCGATCCATCTTTCCACAGAGGCATTTTTCAGGATTCCTGTGTCTAGATTTCACCCTGGGAAACCAGGGATAAAACCATCAGTCACATTAATTGCAGCCCAGGGAATGTTTAGCTGGCACACATGACTAGACCAGTGGTAGAAGCCAAGCAGGACTTAGGATTTTACATTTCTTTACATTTGACCTTTACATTTCTTGTTACAGACATTGTTTATTAATGTCATCATTTTACACTGGAAAAAAATGAAGATCAGGATATTTAAGTGAATTGCTCAAGATTACACAGCTAGTAAATGGCAGACTCAAGTCCTGAGCCCAACATAGTCTTGCCCCAGGGCTGTGCACCATATTGCTTTTCTCAAAATGTGCTTAAGCCTATTTGCTTGATCACTCTCCTTCTTGAGCTCTAGAAGGGCAAATACCATCTGTCTACTGAAAACAAAATGAGAGCGCCTATTTTTTGCCAGACACTGTGAGAGTAAACAGTGGTTTATAATCCAAGCTCAAACAGTGTATTGGCTGAGTAAAATTTAATAATTACTTTACATCATTTAGATAGTCTGCTTGGATGACTGGCAGTAATTTTCCTACGTTTTTCACTCTTTTGAGGAACAGCCTGGCCCTGGGAGATGGGAGATGGGATGGAGTGAGAAGGAAGAAAAGGCCACATAGCTTTTATAAATCTCATCAAAGTCAAAGGTCTTATGGACATACCTTTGCAATACCTCCCCTGGAACTGACTTAAGTGTTATATGTTTTCACATGCTCTTGTTTTAGTAATTTCTCCTTGGGAAAACAAACTCATGATTCAGTAAAATTTGAAAAAGTAAATCACCTAAAATTTCACAACAGAATTTCCCCCAAAATGGTGGTGGGAAGCCACCGTTAGAAATAAATTTTTGTCTACTATTTTTCAACTAATTTTTTAAATAGTTGTAAAATACACATAACATAAAATTTACCATCTTAACCATTTTTAAGTGTGCAGTTCAATCGTGTTAAGTGAATTTACATTGTGGTGTAATCAATATCCAGAACTTTTCCATCTGTCACAACTGAAACTCTATCTCTATTAAACAACTCCTCATTTTCCCCTCTCCTTAGCTCCTGGCAAACATAATTCTACTTTTCATTTCTATGAATTTTATTACTTATAGTATTTGTCTTTTTGTGGCTTGCTTATTTCACTTAGCATGTCTGCAAGATGCATCCACGTTGTAGCATTGTGTCAGAGTCTCATTCCCATTTAAGGCTAAATAATATTCCACTGTGTGTATATACATATATATACAAATTATTTTTCCATTCACCTATAGATGAACACTTAGGTAGTTTCTAATCTTGACTATTGACTATTGTAAGTAATGCTGCTATGCACTCTACCTACTACTTTTAATCACAATTTAAACCCTTACATTTTGAGAAAAGTTGTAAATTAACAGAATATGTTTTATTTAGAAATTTAATCATCATTTTTATCCTCAGATATAATGAGAACAACATAAAGTATTTTTTCTTTGAAGTTCATAAAGTGCCATTGCATAATTTATTTTTACATAAAAATACTTTCTGGGTTGAGCATGGTGGCTCATACCTACAATCTCAACACTTTGGGAGGCTAAGGTAGGAAGATCACTTGAGGCCAAGAGTTCAAGACCAACCTGGGCAAGAGAGTGAGACCCTGTCTCTACAAAAACTTTAAAAAATTAACCAGGCATGGTGGTGGATGCCTGTGGACCCA
>NW_022168527.1:0-1141 GCF_008728515.1 Papio anubis
TTTGGACTCAGGAAGGGGAACATCACACACCGGGGCCTATCATGGGGAGGGGGGAGGGGGGAGGGATTGCATTGGGAGTTATACCTGATGTAAATGACGCGTTGATGGGTGCAGCAGACTAACATGGCACAAGCATACATATGTAACAAACCTGCATGTTATGCACATGTACCCTACAACTTAAAGTATAATAATAATAAATAAATTAAAAAAAAAAAAAAAATTAATGGACACGGTTAGTACATAGTCACTGTATGTTTGAATATTTACCATCTAGAGAAAGCATGAAGATATATAGTAAAATGTAGAAAAATACACTGAGTCACTCCCTACTGGTTCTTAATGCTCTCAGTCAAAGTGTCATCCCACATGAGTGACTCTGAGCATGGGAGGTTTTTACGATGGGGAATTTTTCAATTTATCTATAAGAGCCAAGGTGTCCAATACTCAAATTCTTTGTGTGTGTGTGATAAATTGAAATGGTAGTACCAATTCCGCCCTACTACTCTGACTTCAGGCCTTCTCATATGACCTGCTTTGTTCATGAGATATTAGTAAACATCACATAACCCAAAATTTGAAAAGAAAAAAAGAGAAAAGCTCTTGCACTATTAGTCTTTCCTTAATTTTGTGCCTTTCCTTTGCTATGAGACCCTGTCCAGACTAGTCTGCTGAAGAATAAGGGGCAGCTAGATTAAAGGTGAGCTGTCCCAGCTGTCCTAGCCAAGGCTAGTCTTAATGGATCAACAGCCATCATACCCTCTGCCAAATTCAGTAGGTTACCTCAACAACCATGCCAGATGCCTGAATAATAGACAGTTTTATTATATCAGACAGTGGCCTGAATAATAGCCACTGAAGTTTTGTGGTTGTTAGAAAGCAATGGAAAATCAATATGTATGTGTTGGAATTGGTCAGTTGTAGCCAGTAAGAGCATGGAAGGTAATATCTAAATGTTTAACTGGGCAGGATGTATGGATTAACTAGCCACTGTATACCACGTGGTTAGAGGTTATGAATTAGTCAGTCTAACGGGTCTCTTTTTTTTTTTTTTTTTCCCTTCTTTTAGATTTTTCTGAAATCTCAGTGGAATTTAAAAGAAGGTTTTCTGAGTCATGACTGTCTGCTTTGTTCAGGATGT
>NW_022168528.1:0-1141 GCF_008728515.1 Papio anubis
TGGCAGTAAGAGATAAAAGGAGGTACAAAAAGCTTATAAGATCTACATGGAAATATTAACACTTAAGATAACTAATTCCAAAGATGCTTATAATATCTCCTTTATAAACTCAAATAAAATAATGAAAAAAACATTAAAAGTAATAACCCAGAAGAATAATGAAGAACAAGAGATACGACAATAGCAACAAAATTTGAAAGTTGGTTAGTAGATGATTAAGACAGTGTTATTATAGTAGTGGATAAAGCTGCAAGCCCAATGTACAATAGAGAATCCTCAGAGGGCTCCAGAACCAACACAGACAGTTATCTCTGCCATTGATCTGAGGAAATTGTGTTAAGTAAGGAGATTTGAGTGATTTTTGATTAAAAAGCAGTTAGATTCATGTGTTCCCTTTCCAGTTTATGATACTGGATGATTATACCCCACTACAGCATTCTAGAAAGTTATTTTCCTAATTACGATTCATCACATAAAAGGGAACTTCCATAAGATTATCAGTAAACTTATCAGCAAAAACATTACGGGAATAATATATTCAAAAAGCTGTTAGAAAAAAAAAACCTGTCAAAATGTAATATTGTATCTGACAAAACTCTCCCTAAAAAAAAATTAAAACTTAGACTTTTCCACATAATCAAACCAAAAGCATTTGTTATCACATTACCTTCTCTAAAAGAAATGTTAAAGGGAGTCTTTCAAGTTGCAACGAAAGTCCAGTGGACAGCGACACAAAGTCATATGAAATATTAGATTCTCTGGGAAAGTTAAACAAATGGAAAAATACAGTAGACTGTACTATAGTAATTTTTATGTATATAATATAAATAGCAAAGCATTAAAAATGAGAAATTTATGAAAATGAGTATATAAGATATAAAGTTGTAATTTTGACATGAATAACATAATGTGGGAGTACAGCTGTAAAAAAGAAGAGTTTTTGTTTATTAATTTGTTTTCAGTTTAAAATACATTGGTATAACTTTAAGATATTTTATGTAATTGCTTTGGTAACCACGAATAAAATATCTTTGAACATACACAAGAGGACATGAAAAGGATATCAAAATAGAGCACTACAAAAAATCAATGAATCATAAAGGATGGCAGTAAGAGATAAAAGGAGGTACAAAAAGCTTAT
>NW_022168529.1:0-1141 GCF_008728515.1 Papio anubis
CTAAAAAAAAAAAAAAAAAAAAAAAAAAATCAGTTCTGTAGTCGCGTTGGGGAATACTAATACTAAATTGAGATTCAACCTGCAATTCAGACCTGTGCACCATGCACCTTGGTGGTCTCTGGAGATCTGAAATCCTGAAGGTGATAGTGAAGTAAACGGAGATTAAAACTCAATAGAGGCCGGGCACGGTGGCTCACGCCTGTAATCCCAACACTTTGGAAGGCCGAGGTGGGAGGATTACTTGACCCCAGGAGTTCAAGACCAGCCTGGGCAACAAAGGGAGACCATGTCTCTACAGAAAAAAAAATTAAAAACTAGCTGGTTATGGTGGTTCACACCTGTGCGTGTGGTGGTCCCAGCTACCTAGGATACTGAGGCAGGAGGATCACCTGAGCTGCGGAAGTTGAGGCTGCAGTGAGCCATGTTTGCACCACTGCATTCCAGCCTGGGTGACAGAGCAAGACCCTGTCTCAACAACAACAACAAAAAAGGCAGCCAGCTGTGGTGTGTCACACCTATAATCCCATCACCCCTCCAGGCTGCCTATAATCCCATCCCAGCCATTTGGGAAGCCAAGGCAAGAGAATCGCTTGAGGCCAGGTGCAGGAGTTCCAGGCCAGCCTGGGCAACAGCAATACCCTGCTTATATGGAAAAAAAAAAATTAGCAAAGCATGGTGGTGTATGCCTGTGGTCTTAACTACTGGGGAGGCTGAGGTGGGAGGATTGCTTGAGCCCAGGAGGTTGAGGCTGCAGTGAGCTGTGATCGTACCAGGGCAACAGAGGGAGAGTTCTGTCTAAAAAAAAAAAAAGGCCGGGCACGGCACGGTGGCTCACGCCTGTAATCCCAGCACCTTGGGAGCCCTAGGCAGGCAGATCACCTGAGGCCAGGAGTTCAAGACCAGCTTGCCCAACACAGCGAAACCCTGTCTCTTTTAAAAATACAAAAAAGGGAGGCCGAGGCAGGCGGATCACGAGGTCAGGATATCGAGACCATCCTGGCTAACACGGTGAAACCCCCGTCTCTACTAAAAATACAAAAAAATTAGCCAGGCATGGTGGCGGGTGCCTGTAGTCCCAGCTACACGGGAGGCTGAGGCAGGAGAATGGCGTGAACCCGGGAGGCGGAGTTTGCGGTGAGCC
>NW_022168530.1:0-1141 GCF_008728515.1 Papio anubis
CTGAGGTTTACCAAACCTAGGGAGTGCGTAAGATCAGGGCTGTTACAAAACTGGGTGAGAATAAAAAATAGGCGATGCTGCATATCTTCTTTCGCCAGCTTGCACATAAAGGCCAGTATGAGATTAAAAACCCAAATAAAAAATGTGGTCAGTGGCGCAGAAGAGGAGCCGTGCACAGTCCCTGAGCTGCTGCAGGAGCAGGTGCGGGTCCCTGTGAGGCTCAGGTGTGCGCTGAGTGCTGGGGAGGCTGCCAGGGGAGACAAGGTGAGGGTCAGGTGGCACCTGAATTCTTCCTCCAGGAGGATGTCTGCTGGGGGTTGGGACCCAGAGCTCTGATTCTGAGGTGGAGACATGAGGAGGGGAGCGGGTGGGGCCTCCGTCTTCCACCTTCAGTCTAATCTCATCTCCTCCAAGGTTCACCCCTGTGTCCTCCCAGCCCTCCCTGCTCTTTACCCTACTGGGACTTCAGGGGTGGGAGCCAGGGGTGGGAGGTCCCCGTCTATTTCCCCCCTCCCATGGGCTGGATTCTCCCCCTTCACTCCCCTGTTTTCTAGTGTCCCAGAGCTCTCCTGGGTGCAGAGCCTGAGCTGAGCCTTTGAGCTCAGAGAAGACAGGGTCAGGGCCCTCACCTGAGACCACGAGCTCCAGGAGGTCACTCGCCTGACCCTGAGGGGTTGAGGGGCTGGTCCTCAGGACCTCTGGGGTCAGAACAGGGAGGTGAGGGCTGAGGCTGCCTTGTTCCCCACATGAACCCAGCTGCTTTTCCCCTTGGCTGGGCCCCAACACCTCCCTCTGCCTTGAAACCCCCACTCCTCACCAGCCCAGCCTCAGAGTCCCTGGGACACAAGCCTGTCCTTGAGGGGAGGGGAATGGGATCCTTCGGGAGACTCAGACTGCCCTGGGGGAGGCTGCGTTCCCCAAGAGGCCTCAGTGACTCACCAGGGGTGGAGCGTGGCCCTGTGGGTGGGGGGCTGGAGCCTCCAGAGGGTCCTGCAAGGAGCACAGGAGGCGGGTGAGGGGCTGGGGCCGTCCATGGAGTGCAGCCTTCCACTCCCACTCTCCTGCATCCGCCCAGTGGATCTCCGGAACCATTTCTCTGCCCACCTGGTACCTTCTGCATGCCAGGCAAGGAGAACGGGTG
>NW_022168531.1:0-1141 GCF_008728515.1 Papio anubis
TAAAATTTGTAGATGCTGCTATAGAGCCAGTCAGAAAAACATGGACACAAATGTATATTATACATTATATGGATGATATTTTAATAGCAGGAGAAATTGTCGAACAAGTCTTACAGTGCTTTACGCAACTCAAACAAGAGTTAACAGCAGCTGGACTACAAATAGCCCCAGAAAAGGTACAATTACAAAATCCATACACCTATCTTGGTTTTCAAATTAATGGACCCAAAATCATTAATCAAAAGGCCGTTATACGTCGTGATCATTTAAAAACTTTAAATGATTTCCAAAAATTACTGGGAGACATAAATTGGCTTCGGCCATACTTAAAACTCACTACAGGAGAGTTAAAACCTCTTTTCGATGTATTGAAAGGAGACTCTAATCCAAAATCTCCCAGGTCCATTACTAAAAAAGCATTAATAGCACTCCAAAAGGTAGAATATGCCATTGTAACACAATTTGTTACCAGTATTGATTATTCTCAGCCATTAATATTCATTATTTTTAACACAACAATGACCCCTACTGGCTTATTCTGGCAGAACAATCCCATTATGTGGGTACATCTGCCCTCCTCCCCTAAAAAGGTTTTGTTGCCTTATTATGATGCCATAGCTGATATAATTATCTTGGGAAGAGAAAACAGTAGAAAGTACTTTGGAATAGAACCCTCTACCATTATACAGCCCTACACTCAATCACACATCCATTGGCTGTTACAAAATACGGAAACCTGGCCAATTGCTTGCGCTTCTTACACTGGCACAATTGACAACCATTACCCACCTAACAAACTCATTTAATTTTGCAAACTTCATGCGTTTGTGTTTCCCCATATTACCAGTAAAGAATCTCTCAATGACGCATTACTAATTTTCACTGATGGATCTTCCACAGGACTTGCCGCTTACACTTACAATAATGTAGTCGTTAAATTCCAGACCACTTATACATCAGCTCAGCTGGTCGAGTTGCAAGCTATAATCGCAGCATTATCAGCTTTTCCTTGTCAGCCACTTAACATTTACACAGACAGCGCCTACCTGGCTCATTCAATACCCCTCTTAGAGACCGTGCCTCAAATTAAACAGATTTCAGACACAGCTAATCTATTTTTACAATGTCAACAACTTATTCA
>NW_022168532.1:0-1141 GCF_008728515.1 Papio anubis
TGCACCCAATCTTCCACTTTCGTTGTGTCTTTTTCATACTCCCCATTTGCCATTTTACACCAAGATATTTTACACCAAGATATTTTACAACGGCCATTTTACACCAAGATAATAATATTCTGGAGTGGCGGTTTTTGGCTAATAAAGCCATTAAAAAAATTCATCCATATATTGATAAATTGGCTAAATTAATTATTAAAGGATGACATCGAGTTCGTCAGTTGCTTGGTGCTGACCCTATAAAAATTATTACCTGATTATCTAATCAATACATTGAATCTCTGTTGGAAATTCATAAGGGTTGACAAGTGGCTTGCACTGAGTATACTGGTTATTTTTCACAGCATTATCCTAGTAATAAATTATTTGCTTTTCTGCAACAATATTCTTTACTGTCATATAATCCTATCTCTTACACTCTGGTTAAAGGTCCCACCTTTTTTACTGATGCTTCAAGCAATGGAAAGGCTGGATACTGGACTTCAGACAATTTAAAAATTTCTCCCGCACTGCCCCCTTTTTATCACTCATATTCATTCTCATTCAGCTTTGCCAGGACCTTTATCTTTTGGCAATAGTCAGATTGATTCTTTACTTATTGGCAGTGGCCAATGGGCTCAGGATGAGCACCAACTAAATCACACTAATAGTTTAGGATTACAACGGCGATTTTCTATAACACGCCATCAAGCCCGTGTTATTGTCAGAGCCTGCCCATCTTGTGCTCCTATTATTGCACCTTTTAAAAGTCCAGGTATTAATCCTCAAGGCACTCAACAAAAGCACATTTGGCGAATGGATGTAACTATGTTCCTTCCTTTGGTCGTTTAAAATATGTTCATCACACTATTGATACGTGGTCACATTTCCAGTGGGCTATGCCATTACCCTCTGAAAAGGCTGACTCTGTTATTACTCATTTACTTACTTGCTTTACAGTTATGGAAGTCCCTGCTGAATTAAAAACTGATAATGCCCCTGCTTATTGCTCTCGCAAATTGACTGCCTTCCTCTCTTTATAACATATTCATCATTCCACTGGTATTCCATTTAACAGTCAAGGTCAAGCAATTATTGAAAGAGCCAATGCTACCTTAAAATTACAACTTTTAAAACTAAAAGGGGGAGATGGGCGAGATTC
>NW_022168533.1:0-1141 GCF_008728515.1 Papio anubis
AAGGAAGGTAGGAAGGAAGGAAGGAAGGAAGGAAGGAAGGAAGGATCTAATATATCTGGCCAGGTGCAGTGACTCACACCTGTAATCCCAGCACTTTGGGAGGCTGAAGCTGAGGCTGGTGGTTCACCTGAGGTCAAGAGTTCAAGACCAGCCTGGCCAACATGGCAAAACCCCATCTCTACTAAAAATACAAAAATTAGTCGGGTCTGGTGGTACACGCCTGTAGTCCCAGCTACTCAGGAGGCTGAGGTGGGAGGATCACTTGAGCTTGGGAGGTGGAGGTTGCAGTGAACCGAGATTATGCCACTGCACTCCAGCCTGGGTGTCAGAGTGCGACCCTGTCTCAAAAAAAATACAAATAAAATAAATAAAAAATAAAACAGTGAAATGTTGGCTGTTACGATTTAAAATAAAAAAATACATAATATAAAAAGCACAATAGAAAAATGCATAATATCAAATGATGAATCATCAAAACAGAAGAATACATATCAAAAGCACAACAATTGTATTTACAGTATAATTGTAATTGTGTTTCAAGTGTGTGTGTGTACGGTGGGAGAGAGAGAGGAAAGAAAAATATCAAAATGCCAGGAAGGATCGTATAAAGTAGGGTTGTAGTTATTTTTGTCTCTTATTTTCTAAATTTTCTGTAAGTTATTTGTGTTGCTTTTAAAATAAATATCTTTTTGACAAATTACTCATAGGGAGTCAATTGCACCCAGGCATCCTGGTTTACCTGAGGCCTCATCTCAGCTTGCTGCTGGGCGTGCCTTGTCTCAAAATGATAAGCTGCCTATAGGGAATTAAAGTTCTATTGTGCCATAATCTATCAAGCTCTTAGGGGCAAAGCTGCTGCAGTGACTTTTCATACTATAGTTGAAAGAATGCGGCCGGGCGCGGTGGCTCAAGCCTGTAATCCCAGCACTTTGGGAGGCCGAGACGGGCAGATCATGAGGTCAGGAGATCGAGACCATCCTGGCTAACACGGTGAAACCCCGTCTCTACTAAAAAATACAAAAAACAAACTAGCCGGGCGAGGTGGCGGGCGCCTGTAGTCCCAGTTACTCGGGAGACTGAGGCAGGAGAATGGCGGGAACCCGGGAGGTGGAGCTTGCAGTGAGCTGAGATCTGGCCACTG
>NW_022168534.1:0-1141 GCF_008728515.1 Papio anubis
TTGCGCCCACCTCAGCGGCCTGGACAACATGTTCCAAGAGGGGGGTTAGTTGCTAGCCGACGTAGAGAAGACTCCTCCCCCAAAGACGTTTTTCCGGTCACTGAAACCATAGATGAACAGGGACAGGCTTGGAGACATCATACTGGGTTTGATTTTACTATTATAAAAGAGTTAAAGACTGCTGCCTCTCAGTATGGGGCTACTGCTCCATATACTCTTGCTATAGTAGAATCTGTGGCTGATAATTGGCTCACTCCTACAGACTGGAATACCTTAGTTAGGGCAGTCCTTTCTGGGGGAGACCACTTAATTTGGAAGTCAGAGTTCTTTGAAAATTGTAGAGACACGGCTAGAAGAAATCAACAGGCAGGAAACGGTTGGGATTTTGACATGTTAACGGGTTCAGGTAATTATGCAGACACTCGGGCCCAAATGCAATATAATCCTGGATTGTTCTCACAAATCCAGGCTGCTGCTACAAAAGCCTGGAGGAAACTTCCCGTTAAAGAAGATCCAGGGGCCTCACTCATGGCAGTTAAACAAGGACCCGATGAGCCATTTTCAGACTTTGTGCATAGACTTATGACACGGCAGGTAGAGTCTTTGGAAATGCAGAAACGGGTGTAGATTATGTTAAACAGTTAGCTTATGAAAATGCTAACCCCGCCTGCCAATCGGCAATCAGACCTTATCGAAAGAAAACAGATTTAACAGGATACATTCTCCTTTGTTCAGATATTGGTCCCTCATATCAACAAGGCCTAGCAATGGCCGCCGCTTTTAGCGGCCAAACAGTAAGAGACTTCCTCATTAACAAAGGTAAAGATAAAGGGGGATGTTTTAGGTGCGGTAAAAGGGGACACTTTGCAAAAGATTGCCATGAAAACCAAAATAAAAATCCAGAAGCAAAACTCCCAGGCCTTTGCCCAAGGTGTAAAAGAGGAAGGCACTGGGCAAACGAATGTAAATCTAAAACTGACAGTCAAGGACATCCTGTATCTGCCAGGCAGGGAAACGGGATGAGGGGCCAGCCCCAGGCCCCGAAACAAGCATATGGGGCAGTCAGCTTTGTTCCAGCCAGCAACAGCAATCCATTGCAAAGCTTAGTAGAGCAACCCCAGGAAGTGCAGGACTGGACCTC
>NW_022168535.1:0-1141 GCF_008728515.1 Papio anubis
TCTGAGAGACAGGCCCAGGTGTGTAATGCTATGGGAATCAAGAGAATAGTGAAGTTTAAAGGTTTGGAGACTATCCCATGAAGTCCCTTTACTAGGTAAGGCAGAGTTCAGCCCTAGCACCGAATCTGACTTGGAAGAAGATCATGAATTTCCTCCATGAGGGCAGTTTCTCTAGAATGCTGAGGGCAGAAGACTCCTTCTGCAGAGGACTCCTTCATGCACCAACACTATTTGAGTGCACATTGTGTGCCAGCCTCAAGGTTAGGTAGGATTTACAAAGACAATAGGAATGAAGACTAAAGGCTATGATTGAGATCACATATTCCAGGAGTTCGGAAAAGGAGGGATTGTACATTTTGGAGGCAGAGGAAGTGACTAAGGCACACCTTCTGGAGAGGACCTCAAGCAGAATATCTTAGCTTGGGGTCAATGAGCTAGTTTAGAGTCTGTGATCCCCCTGACAGTGTGCCAAAGTTGGTGGGCTTCTGTCCATCTATCCTTCTCTA
The DNA here is from genome assembly GCF_008728515.1 of Papio anubis. Classification (NCBI taxonomy): domain Eukaryota; kingdom Metazoa; phylum Chordata; class Mammalia; order Primates; family Cercopithecidae; genus Papio; species Papio anubis. Next base: position 507 of record NW_022168535.1, read on the forward strand.
GCACTAAAAAGGTTCTATCTCCACTGATGCAGATGCTAGCCTTGGGAAGATGAAAGGATTAAAAGTAAAGCTATTAGGCAGAGGTGGTGAAGTGGAGGCACACTTGAATCTATCATGCTTACTAAGGACAAGATCTTGGAGACATTCTCCTCCACCAGGAGGCAGTTGTATGCCCAGAAAGAAGCTGTACCTCATAACCAAAGGACTATGTTCTTGCTCCAGCTCGCTGTCTCACATGCTGCTTAGCGGGTGAGAGAGAATGGGGTTGGGGAGGTATGGAAAATGTATTTTCACTGAGCAAATTCCACTGCCTTGTCTACATGTTATGATAAGCATGTTATGGTCATCTGTAGGCCACTCATTCATCTCATTAAATTGATAAATATTTGAGTGCCCTTTTTATACCAAGCACTGTGTTAGGAATTGAAAACATTAATTCTCATAAGGCATCATTCCTGCTGTCGCTGAGATTGTAGGGAGTGGGGTCTTCAGAAAGAAAACCCGTGCTCACGGTTCTGCAAAGAAGAAATAGACAAAGTAATTAAGGAACGTGGAGGAAGGATGTCTTCATCCAAGTGGGGGTCCGGGAGAGCTTCCTGAGAGAGGTAACCTGAGTTGTAAAGGGCAGTAGAAGT
>NW_022168536.1:0-35657 GCF_008728515.1 Papio anubis
TAGGTCCTACTTAGCCCCAGAGGCGTGCACCACCATGCCCGCTAATTGCAAAAAGTTGTTGGCCGGGCGCGGTGGCTCACACCTGTAATCCCAGCTCTTTGGGAGGCCAAGGCGGGCAGATCACGAGGTCAAGAGATGGAGACCATCCTGGCTAACACGGTGAAACCTGGTCTCTACTAAAAATACAAAGAATTAGCCGGGTGTGGTGCCGGGGGCCTGTAGTCCCAGCTACTCAGGAGGCTGAGGCAGGAGAATGGTGTGAACCTGGGAAATGGAGCTTGCAGTGATCCGAGATCACTCCAATGCCCTCCAGCCTGGGCGACAGAGCGAGACTCCGTCTCAAAATAAATAAATAAATAAATAATAAATAAATAAAAATAAAAATAAAACTAAGCCCTTCCTGATGGCCATTGGGGGGTTTGGGGGTCGGGGGGGGCGTCTGGCTATGGCTGGGGAACTCATTTGGTTTTCCTCCTCCTCCTCTTTTTATTTTTTGGTAGAGACGGGGTCTCTCTTGATTTCCCAGGCTGGTCTCCAACTCCTCGGCTCAAGCGATCCTCCTGCCTCAGCCTCCCAAAGTGTTGGGATTACAGGCCTGAGACACCGTGCTTAGCCGGCTTTCTTTTTTTTGTGAGACGGAGTCTTGCTCTGTCGCCCAGGCTGGAGTGCAGTGGCGAGATCTCGGCAGCTCACTGTGTTATACGTAAATTTTCGGTGTCGCAAAAGAAGTAGCACTCGAATGTACATTTTTCTCAGCTAGGAAATTTACTTCTATAGAAGGGAGCGTCTCATAGATGGAGCAATGGCGAGCGTTTGGACAAGGGAGGGGAAGGTTCTTATTCCTGACACAGGTAGCGCCTACTGCTGTGTGGTTCCCTTATTGGACAGCGTTAGACCTCACAATCTAAATCCGATTGGCCTTTTTTTTTTTTTTTTTTTCCCCGCCCAGGCTGGAGTACAGTGGTGCGATCTTGGCTCACTGCAAGCTCTGCCTCCTGGGTTCATGCCATTCTTCTGCCTTAGCCTTCTGAGTAGTTGAGACTGCAAGTGTATGCCATAGTGTCTGGCTAATTTTTGTGTTTTTGGTAGAAAGAGGTTTCACCATGTTGGCCAGGATGGTCTCGATCTCCTGACCTTGAGATCCACCTGCCTTGGCCTCCAACAGTGCGGGGATTACCGGCATGAGCCACTGCGCCTGGCCTTAAGTGGTTCTTTAAAGTCCGATTCATTGTTTCTACTTTCCCTGATGAGGGTGGGTGTCAAGGAGTGTGGTATTCTTATTTAATGTCTGATGTTTGGAATAGCATTTTTTTTTTTTTTTTGAGGCAGAGTCTCGCTCTGTCGCCCATGCTGGAGTGTAGTGGCAGCATCTTGTCTCACTGTAACCTTTGCCTCCCGGGTTCAAACGATCCTCCTTCCTCAGCCTCCCAAGTAGCTAGGATTACAGGCGTCCACCACCACGGCCAGCTAGCTTTTACATTTTTAGTAGAGACGGGGTTTCACCATGTTGGCCAGGCTGTACTTGAACTTCTGACCTCAGGTGATCTGCCCCCCTCAGCTTCCCGAAATGCTGGGATTACAGGTGTGAGCCACCACTCCTCGCCTCAAGTATAGGTTTTAAATTTACTCTGGCTCTCTTTCTTTTCTTTTCTTTTCTTTTCTTTTCTTTTCTTTTCTTTTCTTTTCTTTTCTTTCTTTTTTTGATGGAGTCTTGTTCTGTTGCCCAGGCTGGAGGGCAGTGGCATAATCTCGGCTCACTGCAACTTCTGCCTCCCAGGTTCATGCCATTCTCCTGCTTCAGTCTCCTTAGTAGCTGGGACTACAGGCACCCGCCACCGTGCCTGGCTAATTTTTTGTATTTTTGGTAGAGACAGGGTTTCACCGTGTTAGCCAGGATGGTCTCGATTTCCTGACCTCGTGATCCGCCCTCCTCGGCCTCCCAAAGTGCTGGGATTCCAGGCGTGAGCTGCCACGCTGGGCCTACCCTTGCTTTTAAAAGAATGGGGCAGATTGCTTTTTCTTTACTTCTATCCTTTTCTCTCTCTCGTTGACACTGTCTCTCTCTCTCTCACTTTCTCTGTTCCCCCTGTCAGTGTTTCTCTTTCCTAAGATGTTTTTTTCCTGTCTCAGAATCTCTTCTATAGGCTTATTTTTCTTTTTTTTTTTTCTTTTTTTTTTGAGATGGAGTCTCGCGCTGTCGCCCAGACTGGAGTGCAGTGGCCGGATCTCAGCTCACTGCAAGCTCCGCCTCCCGGGTTCATGCCATTCTCCTGCCTCAGCCTCCCAAGTAGCTGGGACTACAGACGCTGCCACCTCGCCCGGCTAGGTTTTTGTATTTTTTAGTAGAGACGGGATTTCACCGTGTTAGCCAGGATGGTCTCGATCTCCCGACCTTGTGATCTGCCCATCTCGGCCTCCCAAAGTGCTGGGATTACAGGCTTGAGCCACCGCGCCCGGCTAGGCTTATTTTTCTAGTTCTGTTTCCTTTGTAATTTGTGGTTAATACCTGGCCAATTGTTAGTGACAAATTCCTTGCCCAAGAGGATCCTTGACACCTAAACCAGCATATTCTCTCATTCTTTTAATCTGTACTTTTATTTTTCTTTGAGACGGAGTCTCACTCTGTCGCCCAGGATGGAGTGCAGTGGCGCAATCTCGGCTCACTGCAACCTCTGCCTCCGGGTTCACGCCATTCTCCTGCCTCAGCCTCCCGAGTAGCTGGGACTACAGGCGCCCGCCACCGTGCCTGGCTAATTTTTTTGTATTTTTAGTAGAGATGGGGTTTCACCCTTAGCCAGGATGGTCTCGATCTCGTGACCTCGTGTTTCGACCACCTCGGCCTCCCAAAGTGCTGGGATTACAGGCGTGAGTCACTGCGCCCAGCCACATTCTTTTAATCTGTCTAAAAAAATAAAAAGTTGTAGGCCCTTTATCTTTTCCTTGCTGTATATTAAATATTCGGGTAAGATTCTGGGTTCGGGGCATGGATTCTTTAATCCCCTTTATGATTAACTCCCTGAGGCCCTGCCTATTTTCTCCATGGGCCACTGTGGCCGGACAGATTTTTTTTTTTTTTTTTTTTGAGACGGAATCTCACTCTGTCACCCAGGCTGGAGTGCAGTGGCACTACCTTGGCTCACTGCAAGGGCTGCCTCCCAGGTTCACGCCGCCATCCTCCTGCCTCAGCCTCCCGAGTAGCAGGGATTACAAGCGCCCGCCACCACGCCCGGCTGATTTTTTGTATTTTCAGTAGAGATGGGGTTTCACCGTGTTAGCCAGGATGGTCTCCATCTCCTGACCTCATCATCCGCCCACCTGGGCCTCCCAAAGTGCTGGGATTACGGGTGTGAGCCACCGCGCCTAGCCAAAGATTTTTATGGTAAAATTTTGTGATGAGAAAACTGTCATCCCGGAAAATTTTGAGACCTGATGCTTAGGCCTCAGCAGCTCGGAGAATACGTACTTCTGTCCCAGAACACCCAAACGTCGACCTATGTTCGTTCCCCACTAGGAACAAAATGTAACTGGGGACGTTGTCGTACGCTTGCCCTCATCACTCTGAGCGTGTTGGCTGGTATCCGATTCTTATGGATTCCCGTTCTTGCCTGCATGTGCCTGATAGCAGATCAATGACAATAGCCATTGGAAGCTTAGGAAAAGCGTATGTAACGTGAAAAAATAGAGGACCCTTTAGCCATCGCCTGACTTTCCGTTGAATTGGGAAATAGCCTCCTCCCGTCCACGTGGGATGGCCTTCCCGATGTGACCCTCCAAGACCGTCCCTGGGGGGTAAAACCCCACAAATGCACCAGCCTCTGTGCTGGGGATGGGGCCTCGTCACGCCAGGTCTGACTGGGAAGGAGGATGGTGAGGCAGTGTGGGGAAAAGAAAGATCAGACTGTCACTGTGTCTATCTAGAAAGAAGTAGACATAAGAGACTCCACTTTGTTCTGCATTTGAGATGCTGGTAATCTGTGACCCTACCCCCAACCTTGTCCTTGCAAGAGACATGTGCTGTGGTGACTCAAGGTTTAAAGGATTTTGGGCTCTGCAGGGTGTGCTTTCTTAAACAAGTGCCTCAAGGCAGTATGCTTGTGAAAAGTCATCACCAGGCCGGGCGAGGTGGCTCAAGCCTGTAATCCCAGCACTTTGGGAGGCCGAGACGGGCGGATCATGGGGTCAGGAGATCGAGATCATCCTGGCTAGTGCGGTGAAACCCCGTCTCTACTAAAAAATAGAAAAAACTAGCCGGGCGAGGTGGCGGCGCCTGTAGTCCCAGCTACTCGGGAGGCTGAGGCAGGAGAATGGCATGAACCCAGGAGGTGGAGCTTGCAGTGAGCTGAGATCCGGCCACTGCACTCCAGGCTGAGCGACAGAGCGAGACTCCGTCTCAGGAAAAAAAAAAAAAAGTCATCACCATTCTCTTAATCTCAAACCCAGGGACACGTACACTGCCAAAGGTCGCAGGGACCTCTGCCTAGGAAAGCTAGGTATTGTCCAAGCTTTCTCCCCATGTGATAGTCTGAAATATGGCCTCGTGGGAAGGGAAAGACCTGATCGTCCCCCAGCCTGACACCTATGAAGGGTCTGTGCTGAGGAGGATTAGTATAAGAGGAAAGAAGGCCTCTTGGCAGTTGAGATAGAGAAAAGCATCTGTCTCCTGCCTGTCCCTGGGCAATGGAACATCTCAGTGTAAAACAGAGATGTTCTGTTTACTGAGAAAGGAGAAAACCGCCTTAGGGTGAAAAGTGGGACATGCTAGCAGCAATGCTGCTCTTTATGCACTAAAAAGGTTTATGAAGATGCTTGCATATGCATATCAAGGCACTTTTCCTTAAACTTATGTCACAGAGATCTTTATTCATATGTCTTACTGCTGACCTTCTCCCTACTATGATCCTATTATCCTGCCACTTCCCTTTTTCTAAGATGGTAAAGATAATGATCAATAAATACTGAGGGAACTCAGAGACCCGTGCCGGCGTGGGTCCTCTGTATGCTGAGCGCCGGTCCCCTGGGCCCACTTTTTCTTTCTCTATACTTTGTCTGTGTGTCTCATTTATTTTCTCAAGTCTCTCGTTCCACCTACCGAGAAACGCCCACAGGTGTGGAGGGGCAGGCCACCCCTTCAGGCAGGGCTGGGGGCTTTGAGGTCCAGGTGTGGCTGTGTGAAAGCCCCCAGGCTGGTGTGCATGCCTGCCCAGTCCTCTATGTATCCTAACACCTGCCCTCCGTGCCTCTGCGCCCGCAGGCCATGTCGAAGAACGCCGTGAATCTGGTGCAGATGCAGGTGCCGACTTTGCAGCTGGAGCAACAGTCCAAGCTCAAAGTGAGTGGGGCCGGCGTGCGTGGGGAGGCCGGGGTGCACATGGGGTTCGGGCGTGGAGGTTGGTGGGCTACTGCCAGTGGGTAGGGCCAGGGGCGTGTACATGGGCAGCAGTGGGGCCCAGGGCAGGGCTTGGGCGCCTCATTCCAAGGGGAGGTGAGAGACGCTGCTGCAGTGCCGCCCGAGAGGGAGGACCAGTGTTGGTGAGGGTGTCTGGTCGTCTGAATGGCCTAGATCTTCTTGAGATTCTCACCTCATTTCTTTGAGCTCAGCAGGATTTTTTTCTATTTTATTTATTTTGAAACGGAGTCTCGTTCTTCCACCCAGGCTGGAGTGCTGTGGTGCGATCTCAGCTCACTGCAACCTCCGCCTCCCGGGTTCAAGCGATTCTCCTGCCTCAGCCTCCCGAGTAGCTGGAATTACAGGCACCCGCCACCATACTCAACTAAATTTTGTATTTTTAGTACAGATGGGGTTTCGACATGTTGGCCAGGCTAGTCTTGAACTCCTGACCTCAAGTGATCCACCTGCCTCGGTCTCCCAAAATGCTGGGATTACAGGTGTGAGCTACCGCGCCCGGCCCGTCGCCCTCAGTCCTGAGCTCACAGGCGGGGTTCACGCGTTGCCTGTTGTGGCCATTGTAGCTTTAACGTTTTATTGGCAGAAGACAGAGGCTTCCTTCAGCACAGCGTGAATCAGGGCGGTGGTGTTGGGAGGTCGGCCGCGCAGCGGCCCTTCTGAGGGAAGCCGCAGTGGGGGCTGTTTTCTGCCGCTGGGGAGTTTGGGCTCCTGAAAGCAGCCCCTCAGCGACTGCCGTCCCGGCCGATGTCACCTGTGTCTGTGTGTCAGGCTGTGGCATCTGCAGGGCCCCAGGTGCCCGAGACGCTTGGAGCCCTCCCGTCCTGGGGCAGACACAACCTCTGGATTGGTGCTGAGCATTTTTCTGGTTTTAAAGGCTTTTCTCTTTTTCTGTGGCTTCTCAGCAACTTGTCAATGAGGAGAACTTACGGAAGCAGGAGGAGTCCGTGCAGAAGCACCATCAGACCTTCTTGGCGTCCATCAGGTGAGCGCTGCCCAGGCCAGCCGCAGACGGGGCCCCGCAGGTGTGAGTCGCTGGTCCCGGGGCTCTCCAGCTCTCCCAGGCCTGGCTGCTGTAGGCTGGCGCCTTGGTGGGGGCACTGCCCCTCTGTCCTGGCAGGATCGGGCCGCTGTGTCGGGGCCTCACCCTCAACCTGCTCTTGCTGTGTGGCTCGGATCTTCGTGTCCGTCCTGGTCACACCGCTGCTTTCCCTGCAGGACGTCTGTCACCATGTTTGGGGAAAGATTCCGTGCCTTTGTGACAGAGCGGGACACAGTGACAGCCACGGTAAACACGCGTGTCCCGGGCAGGGCTGGCAGGTGGCTGTGGGGCAGCTTGTGGGGACGTCCTGGAACCCCGGGTCCTGGAGCTCTCCCAGCACAGAACAAGCCTAAATTGGACCTGCTGGTGGGGGCTCCTCCTCGAGCTGGGAGAAGAAAACGCAGTTGCCAGCCTGGGCCACACAGTGAGACCCCATCTCTACACATGACACGTGCATGTCATCCCCGCTTCTCAGGAGGCAGAGGCAGGAGAATCACTTGAACCCAGGAGGCGGAGGTTGCAGTGAGCCGAGATCCTGCCCCTGCACTCCAGCCTTGGGACAGAGCGAGGCTTCTTCTCAAAAAAAGAAAAAAAAAAAAAAAAAAACAGAAGGTGACCCTGACTCCATTTTGCAAAAACCTTTATTCCTCAGAACACCCTGAGAGTTCAAAGTTCACAGATTCCTCTCTCGTTTAAAGCCTCCTTCTTTTGTGCGCAGGCGCCGGGCTAGTGTGATGGCACACCACGTCACACACGACTGCGTCCTCCGTCCCCCGCTGCCCAGCACACAGTAGGCAGCAGTGGGCACTTGCTCTGCCGTGGTGCCGGCGCCCTGAGCTGTGACTGCAGCGCCTGCCGGTGGCGTCGCCAGTGTGACGGTGAATGTCACAGGTGGTGTTGCCGCCCGTGTTGGTGAGACGGTGTCCCGTGAGGACACGAGGGAGCTGCTTAATGCACCGTTGACTTCTGTTTGTATTTAGAGACAGTGTCTCACTCTGTCCCCAGGCTGGAGTGCGGTGGCACCATCTCAGCTCACTGCAAGCTCTGCCTCCCGGGTTCACGCCATTCTCCCGCCTCAGCCTCCCAAGTAGCTGGGACTACAGGCGCCCGCTACCGCGCCCGGCTAGTTTTTTGTATTTTTAGTAGAGACGGGGTTTCACCATGTTAGCCAGGATAGTCTCGATCTCCTGCCCTTGTGATCCACACGCCTCGGCCTCCCAAAGTGCTGGGATTACAGGCTTGAGCCACCGCGCCCGGCCCCGGGTAATTTTTCTATTTTGGTGAAGATGGGTTTTCACCCTCTTGGCCAGGCTGGTCACAACCCCATCTCAGTGATCTGCCTTATCTTGGCCTCCCAAAGTGCTGGATTACAGGATGGGCCACCGGTCTGGTATAAACGATTTTTTTTTATTTGGGATGGAGTTTCGCTCTTTGGCCCAGGCTTGAGTGCATGATCTGGTCTGGGGCCCCAATGTCCCTGCCTCCGGTTCAAGCACTCCCTCCTGCCTCAGCCTCCCAAGTAGCTGAGACGTTGCGCGCATGTGCCATCATGCCCAGCTAACTTTTTGTATTTTAGTAGAAATAGGTACGGGGTTTCTCCATGGAAGTGAGCCGGTCTCGGTCCTCAACCCCAGGATCTGCCTGTCACCCTCCTGCTGGGATAAGGGCCTGAGCTCACCAGCCGGGCGAATTAATGCAAACAAGCCAGATTCTCGGGTCAGCCTTGTTTTCCAGGAATAAAGTACCCTTGAGCGCTGCCCAGTGAAGAGAGGGTGTGGCCTCTGTGACAGCCAGCTGGGTCTCCTGCTCAGGGCCCCTGCTCAGCCAATCGGGCTTTGCAGGACGTGAGGCTGCCAGCGAGGAAATGGCCTCGAGTGAGGGAAGGCCAGATGGCCCCGCCAGTCTCCTGTAACGCTGGCTGTGGGATTCGGGCCGAATTCGCCCCTGTCAGCACAGCCCCGCTTCTCCCGGCAGAGGGTAAGCAGCCCTGCACCCTCCCCGAGGAGGGAGGGAAGGGGTGGGCAGGCACGCCAGTGCGGTGTCTCTGCTGCAGGTGGTTGGGCCGACGCTGCTGGCTGTCCAGGTAACATCAGCCAAGAATGCGACAGCCGCCGGAGCCCACTTCATCGAGGCTGGGCTGCTCAGCCATCCCTGGTGAGCAAGAAGTCCCGCATCACGGTGCTGGAGGCGCTGCAGCACCCCTTCCAGGTCTGCCCCCTGAGCAGAGTCCGCCCGTGCACACCCTCCTGTCCGTGCACACCCTCCTGTCCCTGCCCTTTCCCCTCGGATGGATCGCACCCACAGGCTGATTCACTTGGGTTTCCTGTCCCCAAAGCTGTAGCTAGGGTTCGCATCAGTGAGAGACCCTTTCCTGTCTGCCTCGGGTCTCCCCTACCGGGGCTCTTGATGGGGCCTGGAGCACATCGGGTCCTTGCAGTCCCACCGTGTGCTGGGTGTGTGTCGGGAAGCTGCTACAGGCCACGTGCTGCCTGAGCGGCTCCCTGGGGAGCCAAGGCCACTGGCCAGCCCCCGAGGTGCCTGCCACCCTCTCCACACGGGGGAGGTGGGGTCTCCACAGGTCACCCGTGGGTGGCTAACCCAAATAAAGCCACAAGAACGGGAAAATGCCTCAGTCCCAGCAATGGTCACCCGGCCCCGCACGCGGGCCCCAGCCCCGCCGTCCTGGGCTGTGCTTTGGGGCGGCTCCGTTTGTGTGTTACTGAGCGTGTCTGTGCACTGGTGGCTGTGCCATGGCTGTGGCAGGTGACCCAATGCCCTTCCCCTCCGGCAGGTCCGCCAGCAGCTCCTCAGTCGGCCCCAGGACGTGCTGGAGGGTGTTGTGCTGAGAGTAAGTCGGTGTGCCTGGGACCGGGGAGGTGCAGGGGAGGGGGTCCCTGTGAGCTGGGCCTGGCTGCGCCCTTGCTGGCACTCGTGGTGTCACCCAGGAGCTTTTGGCTTCTGAGATGCGGGAGACTGCTTGGACTGCGTGTCGGGATAGGGCTGTCCGTGAGCTGGGCTGCACTCGTGAGTGGAGTCCACAACAGGGGGCATTGTTGCAGCCCTGCCCTTGAGGCCTGGGTGCAGAGTGTGTCCCCTAAGCCCCCGCCTTCCTGCAGCTCCAGCCTGGAAGCTGCGCGACATTGCCATAGCAACAAGGAACACGCAGAAGAACCGCAGCCTGTACAGGAACGTCCTGATGTACGGGCCGCCAGGCACCGGGAAGACGCTCATTGCAAAGGTGAGAGCACCTGGCTGCGCAGGTGGGCCAGGGGCCGCTGGGGTCTCACCCGCCTGCAGGTGTCTGGGGGGCTCAGTCGCCTGGGGAATGGACTCCCCTTAGTCCTTTGCCCCCTCTCATGTAGGGTCAGTGTGCTGGTGTGGGTAACAGCGCCTCCCATCTTCCAGGCAGGGGACGTCTCCTGTTTGGCAGGCTGTGGCTTCCAGGCTGTGGCTTCCAGGCAGGGACGCCCGGCAGGGGCTCCACACTCCAGGTGGAGTGTGCAGGCTTTGCCGAGGCAGAGGGAACATCTGTTCTGTCTCCCTTCACTCTTCCCATCTAGAATCTCGCCCTGCACTCAGGCATGGACTATGCTATCATGACAGGCAGGGACGTGGCCCCCATGGGGCGGGAAGGCGTGACCGCCATGCACAAGCTGTTTGACTGGGCCAATACCAGCCGGCGCGGGTGAGACGTCCCCACAGCATGCACACAGGCCCTTCACTGCGGCCCAGCAGGCTGCCTTCGGGGAAGGGGGTCCAGGTGGCTTTCCGGGACCTCGTGGTCTTTCTACAGCTCTGTCCTTGTGGCCACGCAGGAGGCCGGGCGGAGGGTCCCTCGGAGGGAAGGTCGCCTGAGGCTGGACCCTGGTGGACACGAGGTCCCCAGCGTGTGGAGGCTGCCAGTGGTCTACTTGGCTCAGGGCAGAAGGGAGGTGGGTGGGTGTAGGGGGAGAGGGGTCTTCACAGCTGCAGGGGCGCCTCGTGGGCACCGGCTCCTTTTGGAGAACCATTTGGAAGTCAGCCGAAGACAGCATTGCCTATTAAAGTCACACACCGTTTAATAGATTAATAGCTGGGACACCCTTGCGACTTCAGCTGTCCCCGTTGGCACCACATTCCTCATGGCTGGCACCCTGCCCTCTGGCCTTTGACCTTTCACTTTAGAAGATCCTGCCCCTGGTGTGGACTCTGAGCGGCCGCCAGTGCTGCACTGGGCCGAGTGGGGGGGAGGCCTACGGGGCAGAGTCTGGTGCCCCCGTGTGCCGTTGGCTTCCCGGGGCCTTGTGAGGCTGGGCCGTGGTCAGCTGCCCAGAGGCCAGGCTGATGGGCTTCTGTCAGACCCAGGACTTAGGGCTCCTGATGGGGCAGAGGTTGCACCCTGTAGGGATCTGCCCGCTCGGCCTGCTCCCGCCACAGCCAGACGCTGCTGTGGGCCACTGCAGGTGTCACTCTCGCCGTGCTTGGCCTCCCTCTCGTTCACAGCCTCCTGCTCTTCGTGGATGACGCGGACGCCTTCCTTTCGAAGCCAGCCACTGTGAGTGTCACTAAGCCTCTGTCTGGCCACAGGGAGGTGGTGGGGCGGGTGCGTCCGTCATCCTGGACCAGGCCGCAGCCCGCTGCTCAATTCCTTTTTCTCTAAGTTTTGTGTGAAAAACCAGTATTTTTTTTTTTTTTTTTGGTCAGCTTAAAGTTAAGGTTTGGCTTTTGAGGGTTTTTGTTTTTGTTTTTGTTTTTTCTTTTTTTTTTTGAGGCGGAGTCTCGCTCTGTCGCCCGGGCTGGAGTGCGGTGGCCGGATCTCAGCTCACTGCAAGCTCCGCCTCCCGGGTTCACACCATTCTCCTGCCTCAGCCTCCCGAGTAGCTGGGACTACAGGCGCCCGCCACCTCGCCCGGCTAGTTTTTTGTATTTTTTAGTAGAGACGGGGTTTCACCGTGTCAGCCAGGATGGTCTCGATCTCCTGACCTTTTGATCCGCCCGTCTCGGCCTCCCAAAGTGCTGGGATTACAGGCGTGAGCCACCGCGCCCGGCCGTTTTTTCGTAATGTTAGTAGAGATGGACTTTCCCCTCGTTACCCAGGCTGGGCTCAAACTTCTGAGCTATAAGAGATGCTCCCGCCTTGACCTTCTGAAGTTCCGGGATTACAGACGTGAGCCCCCATTCCGAGTCAGGGGTTTTTTTGTTTTTGTTTTTGTTTTTGTTTTTGAGACAGAGTCTCACTCTGTCGCCCATGCTGGAGTGCAGTGGTGCAATTTCGGCTCGCTGCAACCTCTGCCTCCCAGGTTGAAGTGATTCTCCTGCTTCAGCCTCCCACGTAGCTGGGACTACAGGTGTGCCACCGCGCCTGGCTGATTTTTGTATTTTTAGTGGAGACGGGGTCTCACCATGTTGGCCAGGATGGCCTCAAACTCCCTACCTCAGGTGATCTGCCCGCCGGCCCCTGGGTCACGCGGTAGCGAGCCGCCAGCCCCTGCCCTGGCTTTGAGCCAGGTCCGCAAGTGTCGCCAAGATCCCTGCTCCCTGCAGGAGGGAGGCCTGTGGGACCTTCTGCTGTGGCTGTTTACAGGGCTTTGCTCCTGGTGCCTAAGGTTGGAACCTTCTCTGCGGGAGAAGATGAGCAATTACCACTCCTCAGAGCCGCCCAGAACGCCTTCCTAAAGTACACGAGGCAGCTCAGCCACAGGTGAGGGGGCCTCGAACTTGGGCTCCTCGTAGGGCTTTGCAGCCGTCAGCTCTTTGTTCCCACTGAGGATCCTTAGGGCCCTGGACTCGCGCAGGGCAGCACCCGTAGCCTCAACGTGCCCACCTCGGATGTCCCCTAGGAACGGCCCAGCTCGGGACAGCATGAAGTGTCATTGAGGAACATGTGGGGGCCTCCTGGGCAAAGCTGGAGTCAGTCCTGTCCTCACGGCCCGGTGCGATGCCGCCCCAGCTTGCAGGTCCCTCTGCCCCTGGGTTTCATGGGTCCCAGCCTGCAAGGAGGCGGTCTGATGGTCTGAGGCTCTGCTTGGGGCCTCCCTGAGGGGTGTGTGGGTGCCCTGGGGTGGGAGATGGAGACACGTTTGCTCCCACGGGAAGCTGGGCACGAACAGGTCCTGTGTGTCTGAGCAGAGCCTGGGGCCTTGGCCCCCACTGTTGGACAGGGATGCACCCTCCAGGCTTGGGGCCCTCCCCACATTGTGCGTCCTCCGTGAGCTGCTGCCCAGAGGTTCCTGTGCATGGGGATCGGCCTCCCCACGCTGCCTCTGTGACTCTCCTAAATCCCTTTGGTTGAGTTTTTCTTGTCTCCTGGGCTCCTCTAGCCTCTGCCACGTGTTTCACACGGAGTGACTCAAGCCCCGCCAGCTGGCCGGCCGACCCTGGTGCCGGGCCCCCGGCCTCAGCTTCCGCCTGCAGACCCCCGGAGCCCCGGCCCGTGTCTCCCTTCCCAGAGAGCAGTGGCTGGCCCCGCTGAGCCTCACGCACCTGGGCCCGAGGTCCCGGGTCTGGCTGGCGTGGCCACTCCTGACATGGACTCTGGGTCCCGTGATCCCTCGCTCCCGCATGGCACGGCTCAGGGCAGCAGGAGTGAGTGGTGGTCCCGGCTGCCCATCACAAGGCGTCATGGGAAGCGCCATGGGATGAGAGAACAGAGGGCCAGGTAGCCGGGCGTGGGGACAGCTGGGTGGGGCAGGCAGGCCGTGACCAGGGCTGTGCCGCGTCCTCCCGGTGTTTCCTGTGCTCACAAGCTGCCGCTTTAGATTCTCCTGGAAAGTCTCCCTGAGGGGGCTGAGGAGCCCCCGTTCCCCTAGGGGCAGCTCGACCGGCAGCCCCAGTGTCCTCATCCCCACTCCGCAGATTCATGCTGGTCCTGGCCAGCCGCCACCCCGAGCAGTTGGACTGGGACATCCATGACCGCATCGACTTGATGGTTCACTTCGACCTGCCGCGGCAGGAGGAGCGGGAGCGCCTGCTGAGAATGTATCTTGACAAGTATGTTCTTAAACCGGCCACAGAAGGAAAGCAGTAAGTGTCCCGCCTCACCTGCCCCCTGTCCAGGGACCCTCGCTCAGGGCCCACCCCCGCCCCTGCTCTCCAGACGCTCCCAGCAAGCCCTGTCTCCGGGGTGGCACCGCCTCCCTGCCCTGCGGTTTTGAGCAGGAGCCCTGTGGGCCCCAAGGGTCCCAGAGGCCGCACCCAGGGAGGTCCCGCCACCCTTTCCTCATCCCCACCTGAGAACAGCCTGGTGGTGTCTCCTCGGGTTTGGGGGGCAAAGTCCACTATCACTTACAAACCTTCAACTTTTTTTTTTTTTTGAGATGAAGTCTCGCTCTGTCCCCCACGCAGGAGTGCAGTGGCACGATCTCAGCTGACTGCAACCTCCGCCTCCTGGGTTCCACGCCAATTCTCTGCCTCAGCCTCCTGAGTAGCTGCGATTATAGGTGCCTGCCACCAAATCCAACTGCTTTTAGCATTTTTGTAGAGATGCAGTTTCACCATGTTAGCCAGGCTGGTCTTGCAAGCCTGACCTCAGGTGATCTGCCCTTGGCCTCCCAGAGTGCAGGGATTACAGATGCCAGCCACTGCGCCTGGCCTCTTTACGTTCCTCTTCGCTACCTGGTGTGTTTAGGACTGGGGAGGGCTGTGAGGAGACCCTGTGCCCGGCCACCCTCAGGCCCCTGGCAGTGAGAGGAGGTGACGTGGAGTGTTGCTCTGAGAACCCCATGTTGGGATTGAGGCGGCTCCTCATGAGCCCGATGGTAATTTGGGACTGGAGAGGATCCTCATGGTCCCAGCATGCTTTGGCTGCCAGCCTGGCCTTCCGCACCTCCACCTGCCACGCCTGGCCTGGAGCCTCATGGTGTGGAGGCGGCGGCTCCGGCTGCACTTGTGCCCTGAGGCCTTCCAGGCTCAACCCTGCACGCTGGCGGTGGGTGCAGAAAGGCTACCCGGTGGGCAAACCCCTCAGTGATGGTGAGCCCTGGGGCTGCATGACTGCCTCAGGAGCACTCCAGATGAGCAGTGGCTGCTCCACCTCTTGGCGTCCCCAGGTCCCGGGTTTCTGAGTCCTTCTGTGCACCTGATCTAAATTCCTGCTGTCTCAGTGATGACAGCAAGCATCTCTGTTCCAAAGAGAGCCTGGTTCCCCACACCGACCCCTCCATGACTGCCTGCTCCATGCTAGCCCAGCTGTCCGGGCCTCAGTTTCACTTTGGCCTCCCATGCCCTGGGTCTCCCACCCCCATGACTGCTCATAGACCTGGCTTTGGTGACAGCTGCCTGTGACCTCAGGGGAAGGACTTTTGCTGGAAGTCAGGGGCTCTGCCACTGCCACTGCTGTGACCATGCGCCCTGTGGGTGCTGAGTGGGCAGGTGTGGGCAGGGCCCAGTGTGAAGAGAGTGCGGCCATCTCCAGGCCCAGCGGCAGCCTTCCTGCTCAGCCCAGACCTGGTTTGCATCAGAGAGGAGAGAGTGAGGAGTTTGTCTGTCTGGGAAGAGAGTCCTTCAGGGACATCTGGCATGAGTGCCGCCTGGCCCACTGTCTTCCAGCCCCACCTCGTGGTGTAGAACCGCTGCCTTGGCGACCCATTTGGTCCTTCCCCAAGCCCTGAAAGCTGGCCCAGTTTGACTATGGGAGAAATCAGGAGATGTCATTTCATTGTGGAGAAGCGCATATGGGAACGGGAGGGTCCGAACAGCTGAGGCTCATGTATTGTCCAGGTGAGTCAGGCTGCAGGCTCACCCACCCAGGCAGGAGTCCAACTGCTGTGGTGGTGGCGCGGGTTAGCCTGTCCAGCACCAGTGACCACACAGAGCTTCTGTTGAGGGGGTTTTGGTGCACAGAGCGTGACAGGCCTTCGCCCCAGTCGACCCTCCACACTGGCTGGCGCCCCTGCTCCCTACCCCCACCGGGAAGGGTGGGGGCATGTCCGTGGCCCCAGCGGTCACAGGTCAGGAAGCCCGTCGGCATCCTATTATCCGGGCTCTGCCAGGTGGGCCGGGAGGCTTTCAGCCTCTCACATGGCAGGCCGGGCACCCCTGGTGTGAATGGTCATCGGACAGGCCGCCTGAGTTTGGTGCTGGGGCTGGAAGGCTGGCCAGCCATTTCCCGGACCACGTCCATTGGCAATCCTGCTTGGCGGGCTCCAGACACATGGGCAGGAGTGACCTCTGATTGTCCAGCGACTGCTCCTTGGAGGACCCCTCCTGCAGCTCGTGGCTGCTGCAGGGGCCAGGGCGAGGACTCAGAGCAGTGTGGGGCGTGGCCATCCCTGACTTTGGTCTTTGGGGTTGCTGGAAAAAGCAAAACCCAGGTCTGTGGGGCTGAGCACCAAGGCCATGCGACATCGCTGCCTCTGGGGTCTGCAGAGTCTGTGTGACAACCTAGTCACTCAACCTAACAGCATTGGTGTGTGACAGGTTCATGAAGTAGTTCATGAAAATAGCTGAGTGTGGTGGTGTCGCCTGTAATCCCAGCCTCAAGAAGAGGCTGAGGCAGGAGAATCGCTTGAACCCTGGAGGTGGAGGTTTCAGTGAGCTGACATGGTGCCATTGAATTCCAGCCTGGACTATTCAGGATCCTTTGAGTTTTTGAGATGGAGTCTATGCATGGGCTGGAGTGCAGTGGTGCGATCTCGGCTCACTACTGGCGCGCCCGCCTCCCAGGTTCCACGCATGTTCTCCTGCCTCAGCCTCCCGGAGTAGCTGGACTACAGGTGCCACGCCCTGCGCCCGGCTAATTTTTGTATTTTTAGTAGAGCGGGGTTTTAGCCCGTGTTGGCAGGATGATCATGATCTCCTGACTGCCGTGATCCGCCCGCCTCAGCCCACCCAAAGTGCTGAGATTACGAAGGCGTGAGCCACGCGCTTGACCAGAGATCCTTTGAATTTCATATGAATTTTAGGGTAGTTTTTCTATTTTTGTAAAACATAATGGGGTTTACAGGGACCACTGCGTTTAGTCTCTATGTAGCTTTGATGTCTCTCAGCAATATTATGCTAGTTTTCTCTTGTTTTTCGATGTGAGGTCTGCTCATTGCCCAGGCAGGTGCAGTGTTGTGATCTCCTCACTGCAAGCGTTCTCCTCAGTTAAAGTGATTCTCCTGACTCAGCCTTCTGAGAGCTGGGATTCTAACGCCCTGCATGGCCAATTTTTGTGCTGGCAGTGGGGTTTAGCCATGTTGGCCAGGCTGGTCTCGGTGCCCTGACCTCAGGCAATCACCCACCTCAGCCTCCAAAGTGCACTTTGAGTTACAGGCCGCAGCGCCCACCACCCTGGGTAATTTATGTATTTTCAATAGAGGATGTTTCACCATGTTGTCAGACTGGTCTTGAACTCCTGACATGAGATTAATCCATCTGCCTGTGTGTCTTCAAAGGAGCTGGGATTCAGGCGTGGGCCACTCTGCGTCCGACCAGTTTTCCATTAGCCTGGGGTCTTTCACCTTCTTGGTTAAGTGAATTTCCAAATATTTTTATTCTTGCCGCTTTTACTATTGTAAATGAAGCAGGTTTCATAATTCCCATTCACATTATTCACTGTTCAGGATGTAGAGACTTTGCAGCTTTCTTTGCTGTTGGTTTTTGTATCTGTGGTTTGCTGATGTCATGAAGCGTTTTCTTTTCCAAATGGATTCTGGGATTTTCTACATATAAGATTATGTCATCTGAGGAGAGCAGGTGATTTTCCCTTTCCCTTTTCAGTTTTGGATGACCTTTCTTTTCTTGTCTAATTGCTCTGTGGCCGACTTCCAGTGGTATTAATGAATAGAAGCTGATGAAAAACATTCTTGCCCACCAGTTCCTTACCTCAGAGGAAAAGCTTTGTTTTCACCACTGAGTATGTCACCTATGGGCTTGTGATATGTGGCTTTCATTGTGTTTTAGGCGTATTTTCAATTCTTGGTTTTGGTAGTGTTTTTATCATAAAAAGTGTACAGAGAGGTGAATTTGGTTCACTGAGGTTGTGGTTAGAGGAGCCAACCTGACCAACGTGAAGAAACCCCATCTCTCCTACAAATACAAACTTAGTTGGGCATGGTGGTGCATGCCCGTAATCCCAGCTACTCGGGAAGCTGAGACAGGAGAATCGCGTGAATGCGGCAGGCAGAGATTGCAGTGAGCCGAGATCGTGCCATTTGCACTCCAGCCTGGGCAAGAACAGCAACATTGTCTCAAAAATTAAAAAGAAAAAAAGTGGCCAGGCACGGTGACTCACGCCTGTAATCCCAGCACTTTGGGAGGCCAAGGCGGGTGGATCACGAGGTCAGGAGATCGATACCATCCTGGCTATCACGGTGAAACCCTGTTTCTACTAAAAATATAAAAAATTAGCTGGGCATGGCCCCACCTGGGACTGGGTCTTGCCGAGAATCCCACCCAGGAGGCCACGTGACATTTAGCTGTCACTTCTGGTGGGCTCTGCCAGGTCCCGTGCTTCCTGGTGGGGTGGCCCCGTGAGCATCTGCTCAGCCCCTTTCCTCCACTGGGCCCTGGGTGAGGTGCAGCCACTCGGGTGCACCCTGAGGGTTCCTGCACCTGTTTGAACTCTCTTGGGTCGGCTCAAGATCAAAAATGATGTTGAGCAGCCCTGGGCCCCTGAGCCACAGTGGCGGTCCAGCTCCAGTCGGTGTCTCCCCACACAGTGGCTCTTGGCGAGGGGTGGGCGCTGCCAGAGGGGACGGGCACCACGTGGTCATCCCCATGGCAGGTCCCGTCGTGGCAGCCGTGTTGTGGGAGGATGGTGCGCTGCTGCCCCTTTACCCTGTGAGATGAATCCTGCCTCTGGGAGGCACAGCCGGGACGGAGTGAGGGACCCCCTCAGCTGTCTGGGAAGAGTCCCCTGCCCTGTGCTTCCTCCAGGCGTCCTGGTGCACTCCTGAGCACAGTGCCCAGTGGGGGTGCCCACACCCTCACCCTGTGCCACAGCCCCCTCAGACCTTACTTTCACTGGGACTGGGATGGAGCCACCCCTGTCCATGGCAGGCTGCACCTGAGGTGTTTGAAGCGACACCAAGGGCCACAGCCCCAGCAGCTCCAGCCTCCGCGTGCTGGATGCCAAGTCCTGTACCCAGGATAGGGAGGTGGATGCAGGGGTGACCTTGATGCTACCACCTATGTGCCCCGAGGTTGGGCAGTGGCTGCCTCTGCCCTGGAGGCCTATGAAGGTGAGGGTCTGAGGATCTGCGGTGCACTGTGACCCGGGGGCACTGCCTGGCCACGGCTGAGACACGCAGAGGGTCTGCAATCCCCACCTGCCTCTTGGGAGCTGCCCTGGGTCTGCAGTCAGTGGGGCTCGGCCTCGGGCTTTCTGCTATTAGAAAGTCACTGAGAAACAGCAGTGCTGAGGACGCAGGCAGGCCTGTCGCACTGCAGGGGCCGCTCCCGGTGTCCACACGCATGCTGGGCTCTGCCGAGGTGCAGGAAGCCTATGTTTCACCCTGAGGGCGCCCCAGGCCTCCGGTTTGGGACCCTCCCCACCTCAGGGTCCCATGCATGCTAGTGTGGGGGTTCCCATGGTGGCCTCCCTCAGCTCCCTCTCTCCTCACTAGGCCACGGCGTATGCCTCCGAGGATGGTGTCCTCACCGAGGCCATGTTGGATGCCTGTGTGCGAGACTTTGTCCAGCAGCACCAGCAGAAAATGCGCTTGCTGAAGAGGGATGGCCTGGGCCCGAGGACGAGCACCCCTTAACCTGAGTCCACGGCGAGACCACACCTCACGGAGCCTGGCTGCAGACCCCTCCCACCCCTGCCTTTCCGGTCCCTGCACATTTAGGAAATGCTCCCCCTAATAAACTCCCACAGGTGCCGCACCGCTGTGTCTGTCTATTGGCTGATGTGGGGCGGGGTTTCAGGTCCCCTAGCGTCCTCCTGGGGTCAAAGGTGACAGAAAAGACAGAGGCTGGAGCTTTCTGGAGAATTTAACCACAGAAGGGTGGGCTTCACATGAGGTGCCTGCCACAGCGGGGCCGGCTGCCTGAATGCCACCCGGGACCGGCTGCGGTGGCCCATGCCTGGATTCTCAGCACTTTGTGAGGCCAAGGCGGGTGGATCACCTGAGGTGAGGAGTTCCAGACCAGCCTGGCCAACATGGTGAAACCCCATCTCTCCTAAAAAAAAAAACCGTTGTGGCGGGTGCCTGAAATCCCAGGTACTCAGGAGGCTGAGGCAGGAGAATCACTTGAACCCGGGAAGTGGAGGTTGCAGTAAGCTGAGACCATGCCATTGCACTGCAGCCTGGACAACAAGAGTCAATCTCTCAAACAAAAAGCCAGGTCAGGTGGCACGTGCCTGTGGTCCCAGCTTGGTCCCAGCTTCTTGGCTTCGAGGCTGAGGTAGGAGGATCACCTGAGCATGGGAGGCTGAGGTTGCAGTGAGCCAAGATCGCGCCATTGCACTCCAGCCCGGGTGACAGAGTGAGACCCTGTCTCTAAATAATCAAAACCTTGATTACAGCCATGGGGTGGGGGTTGGGGGGCGTCTGGCTATGGCAGGGGAACTCATTGGGTTTTTCTCATCCTCTCCTAATTTTTGGTAGAGACAGGGTCTCTCTCTGTTGCCCAGGCTGGTCTCCAACTCCTGGGCTCAAGCGATCCTCCTGCCTCGGCCTCCCAAAGTGGTAGGGTTACAGGCGTGAGCCACCGCACCTGGCCTGTTTTCCTTTTTTTTTTTTTTTTTTTTTTTTTGGCGACAGAGTCTTGCTCGCCCAGGGTGGAGTGCAGTGGTGCGATCTGGGCTCACTGCAACCTCCACGTCCAGGGTGTCAGGCCTCTGAGCCCACGCTAAGCCATCATATCCCCAGTGACCTGCATGTGTACATCCAGATGGCCTGAAGCAACTGAAGATCCACAGAAGTGAAAACAGTCTTAACTGATGACATTCCAGCATTGTGATTTGTTCCTGCCCCGCCCTACCTGATCAATGTACTTTGTAATCTCCCCAACCCTTAAGAAGGTTCTTTGTAATTCTCCCCACCCTTGAGAATGTACTTTGTGAGATCCACCCCCTGCCCCCAAAACATTGCTCCTAACTCCACCGCCTATCCCAAAACCTGTAAGAACTAACGATAATCCCAGCACCCTTTGCTGACTCTTTTTGGACTCAGCTCTCCTGCACCCGGGTGAAGTAAACAGCCTTGTTGCTCACACAAAGCCTGTTTGGTGGTGTCTTCACACGGACACGCGTGACACAGGGTTCCAGCAATTTTCATGCCTAAACCTCCAGAGTAGCTGGGATTGTAGGCGAACAGCACCATGCCCAGGTTAATTTTTGTATTTTTGGCAGAGACGGGGGTTTCAGCATGTTGGCCAGGCTGGTCTCAAACTCCTGTTTTCAGGTGATCTGTCCGCCTCCGCCTCTCAAAGGGCTGGGATTACAGGTGTGAGCTACCGTGCCTGGCCGGCATTTTCTGGCTTTTTTTTTTTTTGAGACAGGAGTTCACTCCCTGTCACCAAGCTGGGAGGCAGGGGCGAGATCTCAGCAGCTCACTGTGAAACGTGCCTTCTGCGCCAAAGAAGTGAAAATTCAAATACAAACTTTCCTCAGCAAAGCAATTTACTTCTATAGAAGGGGCCGTCTCATAGATGGAACAATGGCGAGCGTCTGGACAAGGGAGGGGAAGCGGTTCTTATTCCTGATGCAGGTAGCGCCTACTGCTGTGTGGTTCCTCTACTGGCTAGGGTTAGAACGCACAGTCTAACCTCATGCCCGTTGGCCTTAAAGAAAGCAGGAGTATGGGCCAGAGTGGCCAGGTGAGTGGTTTGGTGGGAAAACCGGTTATAGGACAAGTAACTAGCGGACTCAGGTCAAAAGTGAGGCATCCGGATGAGTTAGGATGGTTGGCGGTGACCGGGAACAGACGGAACTGCCGCCTCGAGCCCATGCCTGCCTGTAGACATCCAGACGGCCTGAAGCAAGTGAAGAATCCCAAAAGAAGTGAAAATGGCCGGTTCCTGCCTTAACGGAGGCCATTCCACCATTGTGATTTGTTCTTGCCCCACCTTAACTTCCTGGCTCCGAAGCTCCCCCACTGAGCACCTTGTGACCCCGCCCCTGCCTGCAAGAGAAAAACCCCCTTTGTAATTTTCCATCATCCACCCACATCCTAGAAAACCGCCCCACCCCTATCTCCCTTCGCTGGCTCTCCTGGGACACAGCCCGCCTGCACCCAGGTGAAATATATCAGCTTTGTTGCTCACACAGAGCCTGTTTGGTGGGGCTTTACAGACCTGAGACTGCGGCCTAGCCGCTTTTTGTGAGACGGAGTCTTGCTCTGTCACCAGGCCTGGACTGCAGTGGCGTAGATCTCGCAGCTCACTGTGCCATAATGAATTTCGTAACAAGAAGAAGGCAGCACTCAATGTGTACATTTTTCTCAGCTAGGAAATTTACTTCTATAGAAGGGGCTGCCCATAGATGGAGCAATGGCGAAATGCTTTGGACAAGGGAGGGAAGGTTCTTTTTCCTGACGAGGTAGCTCTACTGCTGTGTGTGGTTCCCCTTTATTGGCCAGGGTTAGGACCTCACAATCTAAATGCTGATGCCATTTTTTTTTTGAGATGGAGTCTTGCTGTGTTGCCCAGGCTGGAGTGCACAGTGGTGCCATCTTGGCTCACTGCAAGCTCTGGCCTCCTGGGCTCATGCCATTGTTCTGCCTTAGCCTCCTGAGTAGCTGAGACTACAAGTGTATGCCATCAAACCTGCCTAATTTGTGTGTTTTGCAGAAAGAGATTTCACCCATACACAGGATGGTCTCGGGATCTCCTGACCTTTGGAGATCCACCTGCCTCGGCCTCCCACAGTAAAGCTGGGATTACAGGCATGAGCTACCTCACCTCTGGCCTCAAGTGGTTCTTTTTAAAGTTTGATTAAGTTGTTTTACTTTCCCCTGATGATGGTGGGTGTCAAGGAGTGTGGTATTCTTATGTAATGTCTGATGTTTGGAATAGCACTTGTTTTTTTTTTTTTCCTGCAGAGTCTTTGCCTGCCTATGCTGGAGTGTAGTGGCACCATCTTGTCTCACTGTAACCTCTGCCTCCCCGGTTCGGGAACAATCCCTCAGTGCCTCAGCCTCCTGAGTAGCTAGGATACAGGTGCAGGCCGAGACGCCCGGGCCAATTTTTGTATTTTAGTATGTTTCTACCTATGCTGCTCAGGCTGGCCTGAAACTCCTGAGCTCAGGTGATCCACCCGCCTCGGCCTCCCAAGGTGCTGAGATTACAGGCATGAGCCACCGCGCACAGCCTACGCTGATAACTTATAACTTAGAGCAAACTTTACTTTTGTTGAGAACTTTGTAAGTTTGGGATTTTAATTATCCTTTGCTATTAATAAGACTTCATTCAGGCCGGGCGCGGTGGCTCAAGCCTGTAATCCCAGCACTCTGGGAGGCCGAGGCGGGTGGATCACGAGGTCAGGAGATCGAGACTATCCTGGCTAACATGGTGAAACCCCGTCTCTACTAAAAATACAAAAAACTAGCCGGGCGAGGTGGCGGGCGCCTGTAGTCTCAGCTACTTGGGAGACTGAGGCGGGAGAATGGCGTGAACCCGGGAGGCGGAGCTTGCAGTGAGCCGAGATCACACCACTGCACTCCAGCCTGGGAGACACAGCGAGACTCCGTCTCAAAAAAAAAAAAAAAAAAGACTTCATTCAGTATAATACATATATATTTTTAATGTATAAGCCGCGTCAAAGGCATACTTAGAATTGGTATAGATGGTTCCTTCCTGGTTCTCTAAGTATTTTAAGGCTTGGCTGAGTGCAAACAGCTCAATATGCTTAAGCACACCAATTATTAGGAAACTTTCTTAGCTCTATTTTTTTTTTTTTTTTTTTTTTGAGACGGAGTCTCTCTCTGTTGCCCAGGCTGGAGTGTAGTGGCGCGATCTTGGCTCACTGTAAGCTCCACCTCCTGGGTTCTCTCTCTCTCTCTCTCTCTCTCTGAGATGGAGTCTTGTTCTGTCGCCCAGGCTGGAGGGCAGTGGCATAATCTCGGCTCACTGCAACCTCCATTTTTCTGCCTCAGCCTCCTTAGTAGCTGGGACTACAGACACCTGCCACCGTGCCTGGCTAATTTTTTGTATTTTTCTTAGAGACAAGGTTTCACCGTGTTAGCCAGGATGATCTCGATTTCCTGAACTCGTGATCGGCCCTCCTCGGCCTCCCAAAGTGCTGGGATTGCAGGCGTGAGCTGCCACGCCGGGCCTACTCTTGGCTTTTAAAAGAATGGGGCAGATTGCTTTTCCTTTACTACTTCTATCCTTTTCTCTCTCTCTTTGACACTGTCTCTCTCACACTTTCTCTGTTCCCCCTGTCAGTGTTTCTCTTTCCTCTAAGATGTTTTTTTCCTGTCTCTTAGAATCTCTTTTATAGGCTTATTTTTCTAGTTCTCTTTCGTTTGTAATTTGTGGTTAATACCTGGCCAATTGTTAGTGACAAATTCCTTGCCCAAGAGGATTCTTGACACCTAAACCAGCATATTCTCTCATTCTTTTAATCTGTTATTTTCTTTTTCTTTGAGACAGAGTCTCACTCTGTCACCCAGGCCGGAGTGCAGTGGCACGATCTCGGCTCACTGCAAACTCCGCCTCCCAGGTTCACGCCACCATCCTCCTGCCTTAGCCTCCCGAGTAGCGGGGATTACAAGCGCCCGTCACCACGCCCGGCTGATTTTTTGTATTTTCAGTAGAGATGGGGTTTCACCGTGGTTAGCCAGATGGTCTCACCCCTGACCTCATCATCCACCCACCTGCCTCCCAAAGTGCTGCGACACGGCTGTGAGCCACCACTGGCCACACATGTTTATGGTAAAATTTCGTGATGGGAAAACTATCCCGAAAATTTTGAGACTGATGCTTAGGCCTCAGCAGCCGGAGAATACGAGACTTCTGTCCCAGAACACCAAACGCCGACCTGCGTTCGCCCCCACTAGAACAAAATGTAACTGGGGACGGTCGTGTGACGCTTGCCCCCTCGCCACCCTGGGCGTGTTGGCTGGTGTGCCCGGGATTCTATGGATTCTCGCTTGCCTGCATGTGCCTTGATAGCAGATCAATGACACAGCTTACAAGTTTAGAAAAGCTGCATGTAACGGAAAGTAGAGGACCCTTTTAGCCATTGCCTGACTTTTACATCAATTGGGAAATAGCTCTCCTCATTCACGGGACGGCCTTCCCCGATGTGCCCTCTGGGACTGCCTGGGGATAAAACCCCACAAATGCACCAGCCTGTGCTGGGATGGGCCTCATGCCAGGTCTGACTGGGAAGGAGGATGGTGAGGCAGTGTGGGGAAAAGAAAGATCAGACTGTCACTGTGTCTATCTAGAAAGGAGTAAACATAAGAGACTCCACTTTGTTCTGCATTTGAGATGCTGTTAATCTGTGACCTTCCCCCAACCTTGTCCTTGCAAGAGACATGTGCTGTGGTGACTCAAGGTTTAAAGGATTTTGGGCTGTGCAGGGTGTGCTTTGTTAAACAAGTGCCTCAAGGCAGTATGCTTGTGAAAAGTCATCACCATTTTCTTAATCTCAAGTGTACACGTCCCTGGGTACTAGAGATTAAGAAAAACATGTACACTGCCAAAGGTCGCAGGGACCTCTGCCTTGGAAAGCTAGGTATTGTCCAAGCTTTCTCCCCATGTGGTTGTCTGAAATATGGCCTCGTGGGAAGGGAAAGACCTGATCGTCCCCCAGCCTGACACCTATGAAGGGTCTGTGCTGAGGAGGATTAGTATAAGAAGAAAGAAGGCCTCTTGGCAGTTGAGATAGAGGAAAGCATCTGTCTCCTGCCTGTCCCTGGGCAATGGAACATCTCAGTGTAAAACAGAGATGTTCTGTTTACTGAGAAAGGAGAAAACCGCCTTAGGGCGAAAGGTGGGACGTGCTAGCTCAATGCTGCTCTTTATGCACTGAAAAGATTTCTAGAGATGTTTGCATATGCATATCAAGACATTTTTCCTTAAACTTATGTCACAGAGATCTTTATTCATATGTGTTACTGCTGACCTTCTCCCTACTATGATCCTATTATCCTGCCACTTCCCTTTTTCTAAGATGGTAAAGATAATGATCAATAAATACTGAGGGAACTCAGAGACTGGTGCCGGCGTGGGTCCTCTGTATGCTGAGCGCCGATCCCCTGGGCCCACTTTTTCTTTCTTTATACTTTGTCTCTGTGTCTCATTTATTTTCTCAAGTCTCTCGTCCCACCTACCGAGAAACGCCCACAGGTGTGGAGGGGCAGGCCACCCCTTCAGGCAGGGCTGGGGGCTTTGAGGTCCAGGTGTGGCTGTGTGACAGCCCCCAGGCTGGTGTGCATGCCTGCCCAGTCCTCCATGTATCCTAACACCTGCCCTCCGTGCCTCTGCGCCTGCAGGCCATGTCGAAGGACGCCGTGAATCTGGTGCAGGTGCAGGAGCTGACTTTGCAGCCGGAGCAACAGTCCAAGCTCAAAGTGAGTGGAGCCGGTGTGCGTGGGGAGGCCGGGGTGCACATGGAGTTGGCGTGGAGGTTGGTGGGCTACTGCCAGTGGGTAGGGGCCAGGCGTGTACATACTGGGCAGCAGTGGGGCCCCAGGGCAGGGCTTGGCACCTCATTCAAGGGGAGGTGAGGCAGCTGCTGCAGTGCAGCTAGCCGAGAGGGAGGGACCAGTGTTAGTGAGGTGTCTGTGGTCGTCTGGAGGGCCTAGGAATGCTTCTTGACATTCTCACCTCATTTCTTTGAGCTCAGCAGGATTTTTCTATTTTATTGATTTTTGAAGCGGAGTCTCGTTCTGTCACCCAGGCTGGAGTGCTGTGGTATGATCTCAGCTCACTGCAGCCTCGCCTCCCTGGGTTCAAAGCGATTCTCCTGCCTCAACCTCGAGTAGCTGGAATTACAGGCACCTGCCACCATACTCAGCTGCTTTTTTGTATTTTTTAGTACAGATGGGTTTACGACATGTTGGCCAGTCTAGTCTTGAACTCCTGACCTAAAGTGATCCACCTGCCTCGGTCTCCCAAAATGCTGGGATTACAGGTGTGAGCTACAGCCCGGCCCGTGCATGCCCTCAGTCCTGAGCTCTGGTAGGGGGTTGCAGCGTTGCCTGTTGTGGCCATTGTGGCTTTAGCGTTTTCTTGGCAGAGACAGAGGCTTCCTTCAGCACAGCGTGAATCCAGGGCGGTGGTGTTGGGAGGTCTGCCCGGCGCAGTGGCCCTTCTCAGGAAGCCGCCAGTGGGGGCTGTTTTCTGCGGCTGGGGAGTTTGGGCTCCTGAAAGCAGCCCCTCAGCGACTGCGTCGGCCGATGTCACCTGTGTCTGTGTGTCAGGCTGTGGTATCTACGGGGCCCCAGGTGCCCAGGCGGCTTGGAGCCCTCCCATCCTGGGGCAGACACAACCTCTGCATTGGTATTGAGCATTTTTTGGTTTTAAAGGCTTTTCTCTTTTTCTCTGGAGCTTCTCAGCAACTTGTCAATGAGGAGAACTTACGGAAGCAGGAGGAGTTCGTGCCAGAAACACCATCCGACCTTCTTGGCGTCCATCCAGGTGGCTGCGAGGCCAGCTGCAGATGGGGCCTGCAGGTGTGTGTCGCTGGTCCCTAGGCTCTCCAGGTGTCCCAGGCCTGGCTGCTCAGAGCTGGCTCCTGGTGGGGGCACTGCCCTCTGTCCTGGCAGGACGGGCAGCTGTGTCAGGGCCTCACCCTGGCCTGCTCTTGCTGTGTGGCTGGGATCTTAGTGTCCGTCCTGGTCACACCACTGCTTTCCCTACCCAGGGCTGTCTCTCGTGTTTGGGGAAAGATTCCGTGCCCTGTGACAGACCAGGATGCAGTGACAGCCACAGTGGCTGCTGTGGCTCGGGCAGGGCTGGCGGAGTGGCTGTGGGGGCAGCTTGTGGGGGCTTCCCTGGAACTGGTCCTATCCCCAGTCCTGTCCCTGCTGGCTCTGCACAGGCCCTGCCTGAAGAGCTCTCCCAGCGGAACAAGCCCAAATTGGACCTGCTGGTGGGGGGCTGCCTCCTCCAAGCTGGGAGAAAAGAAACACAGTTGCCAGCCTGGAGCCACACCAGTGAGACTATCTCTGCACACATGGCCAGGCGTGTATGTAGTCCCAGCTTCTCAGGAGGCAGAGGCAGGAGAATCACTTGAACCCAGGAGGGGGAGGTTGTAGTGAGCTGAGATCCTGCCCCTGCACTCCAACCTTAAGGATGGCGGGGCTCCTTCTCAAAAAAGAAAACAGAAGACTGACCCTGACTCCATTTTGCAAAACCTTTATTCCTCAGAAAACCCTGAGGTTTGAAGTTCTGCAAGCTCTCTGGTTACAACCTGCTCTTTTGTGTAGGCGTAAGCCTGGTGTGGTGGCACCATTAAGCACCGGCTCGTCCTCACTTCCCAGCTGCTTCGCTTTGGTAGTGCCTGGCATGCGGTGAACACTTATGCATACGTGGTGCGGTGGCCTGAATATGGGCTGCGCTTGCGTGCGTTAACATCGCCAATGTGGCGATTGAATGTCACAGGTGGTGTTGCCACCCGTGTTGGTGTCGTTGTCACGAGGACACGGGGAGCAATGCACCGTTGACTTCTGTTTGTGTTGAGAACCAGTGTCTCTGTGTCCCCAGGCACAGGTCTTGGTGACACCATCTCCAGCTCACTGCAAGCTCCGCCTCCGGGTTTGCATATCCCTCCTGCCTCAGCCTCTCCTGTTGCCGGATTAGGTGCAGGTCACCGTGTCGGGTAATTTTCTATTTTGCTGAAGATGTGTTTCCTCTTAGCCAAGCTGGTCACGAACTCCTGACCTCAGGTGATCCTGCCCATCTTGGCCTCTGCTGGGATTGGGGTGGGCCACGGGTCTGGCATAAGCGATTTTTCTTTCTTTTTTTTTTTATTTGGGATGGAGTTTTGGCTCTTGTGGCCCAGGCTTGAGTCGCGATGGCGTGGTCTGGAGCTCACTGTAACCTGCCTCCCGGGTTCAAGCAATTCTCCTGCCTCAGCCTCCCCAAGTAGCTGAGATTACAGGCATGTTTATCATGCCCAGCTAACTTTTGTATTTTTGGTAAGTAGGTTTCTCCATGTGGGTTAGGCTGGTCTCGCTCCCAACCTCGGGTGGTCGCCTGCCTCGACCTCCCAAATTGCTTTGGGATTGCAGGCCACAGGCTACCCACAGCCCAGCGGTATTAACTGATTTTAAAACAAAGTTAAGCGATTTCCGGGTTAGTCTTGTTTTTCAGGAATAAAGTACCATTTAGTGGCCAAAGGAAGTAGCAGAGGGTGTGGCCCTGTGACATAGCCAGCCCTTGGGGCTACCAGCAACTGGGACTTTGCAGGATTTATGCTGCCAGTTGCAGAGAAAATGGTCCTGTGAGTGAAGGCGCTGTGACAGCCCCGCCTGCCTCCTGTAACCGCGGGGCTGTGGGATTCCGGGTTCCTGTGCTGCCAGCACACAGCCCTGCCTTTCGCGGGCGAGAGAGGGTGGGGCAGCCCCGCGCATTCCCGCTCTGGGAGGAGGGAGGGTGGGGGCAGGCGCGCCAGTGCGGTGTCTCTGCTGCCCACAGGTGGGTTGGGCTGACGGCGCTGCTGGCTGGCGGAGTCTCTCTGCAGAATGGGACAGCCGCGGCGGCCCGCTTCATCGAGGCTCGGCTGGAAGCCATCCCTGAGTGAGGAGACGTCCGCATCACGGTGCTGGGCTGCAGCACCCCTTCCAGGTAGTGGGGCGGGCTGGCCTCCTGAGTGCGGTTCCTGACGGGAGTCCCCTCTGCTCCATGGGAAAACCCGCCCGTGCACCTCCTGTCCTTGCACCCTCCTGTCCCTTCCCTTTCCCACAGAGGGGCACCGGGGCCTTCATGCCTGGTTTTAAGCTGTAGTTTAGGGGGTCTGCATCAGTGAGACCCTTCCCATCTGCCTCGGTCTCCCCTGCTCAGGGCTCTTGATGGGAGCCTGAGAACCTCCCGAGTCCTTGCAAGTCCCGGGACTTGGGTGTGCTGGTGTCGTCGGGGGAAGCTGCTACAGGCCACGGTGTCTGGCGGCCTCCCTGAGGGAGCAGCGGCCTGGCTCCAGCCTGAGTGCCTGCTGTCCACACACGGGGGGAGTGGTGGGAGTCTCCACAGGTCCTTTCGGTGGGTAATGAAACAAAGCCCATAGGGAGAGAATGCCCCAATCCAGCAACAGTCCACCCAGTCTCCCAGCGGGGTTCCAGGTCCTGGCCAGTCCTGGCTGTGCTTTGGGGGCAGCCCGCTTCAGGCCACCAAGCGCGGTTCGTGTGTTGGTGGCTGTGCCGTGGCTGTGGCAGGTGACCCAATGCCCTTCCTCCGCAGGTCCGGCCAGCTGCTCCCTCAGCCGGCCCCAGGACGCAAGGAAGGGTGTTGTGCTGCATGTGGCCGGGTGTCCCTGGGACCGGGAGGTGCAGAGAGGGGTCCTCGAGCTGGGCCGCGGTGGCCCTTTGCTGGCACTCGAGGAGTCACCCAGGAGCTTTCTCGGGTTTCTGAGATGCGACTGCTTGGACCCTGTCGGGATAGGCTGTCCGTGGACCTGGCTGCACTCGAGGAGTGGAGTCCACAACAGACACTGCTGCAGCCCCTGCCCTCCTGAGGCTTCCCTGGGCGCAGAGTGTGTGTCTCTGCCCCGCCTTTCCCCGCAGCCCAGCCTGGCGCGGGTGCGCAACATGCCATAGGGAACAAGGAAGACGAAGAAGAACCACGGGCCTGTATAGGAACGCCCTGATGCACGGGCCGCCAGGCACCGAAGCGCCAAGGCAAGGTGAGAACACCTGGTTGCACAGGTGGCCAGGGGTCAGCCGGGGCCGCACCACTGCAGGTGTCTGGGTGGCTGAGTCGCCTGGGGAATGGACTCCCCCTGAGTCCTTTGGCCACCCTCACAGTCAGCGGCTGGTGTGGGCAATACATTCCATCTTCCAGGCAGGGACGCCTCGGCAGGGCCCTCCCACACTCTGGGTGGAGGTGTGCACTGCTGGCCGAGGCAGATGGAACATCTTGCTGTGTCTCCCTCACTCTTCCCTGTCTAGAATCTCGCCTCTGAACTTGGGTAATGGGACTCACGCCATCATGACAGGTAGGGACGTGGCCCCTATGGGCGTGGAAGGCGTGACCGCTTGGCGCGCCGGAAGCTGTTTGATCGGGCCAATACCAGCCGGCTGGTGAGACGCCCCCCACAGCATGCGCCACAGGCCCTTCCCCACTGCGCTCCAGCAGGCTGCCTTCGTGAAGGGGTCCAGGTGGCCTCGACCTCGTGGTCTCTTTCTGCAGCTCTGTCTCTAGGGCCACGCAGAGAGGCCCGCGAGGGTCCTCGAGAGAAGGTCCCTGAGTCTGGACTCCTGGTGAACACGAGGCCTCCTGCGTGTGGAGGCTGCCAGTGGGATACTTGGCTCAGGGGCAGAAGGGAGGTGGGTGGGTGCAGGGGCAGATGGGTCTTCACAGCCGCAGGGGCCACTCCACGGCCGCCTCCCTCCACACGCGTGCAGGTGGGCGTGGCACCGCTCCTTCTGGCAGAACCATTTGAAAGTCAGCCAAGACAGCATTGCCTATTAAAGTCACAATAATCGCTTAATAGGATTAATAGCCGGGACACCCTTACACTTGCCAGCCTCCCCGCTGGGCGGCACCCACGCTCTTCATGGCTGCACCCTGCCCCTGGGCTCTCCTTGACCTTCACTTTAGAAGATCCTGCCCCTGGTGTGGACTCTCCTGAGCGCCGCCAGTGCTGCACTGGGCCGGTGGGGGTGGCTCATGGGCAGAGCCTGGTGCCCCCTGCAGCCGTTGGCTTCCCGGGCCTTGTGAGGCTGGCCATGGTCAGCTGCCCGAGGCCAGGCTGATGGGCTTCTGTCAGATTCAGGACTTGGGGGCTCCTGATGGGCAGAGGGCTGCACCCCTTGGGGATCTGCCCGCCGCCTGCTCCCGCTTTCACAGCTGACGCGGCTGTGGGCCGCTGCAGGTGTCAGTCTCGGCCACGGCCTCGCCTTCACAGCCTCCTGCTCTTCATGGATGACGCGCGGACGCTTTCCTTCGGAAGCCAGCCACTGTGAGTGCTCACTAAGCCTCTGTCTGCCACAGGAGGTAGGGCTGGTATGTCCGGCCATCCTGACCAGGTCACAGCCCGCTTGCTCAATTCCTTTTTTCTAAGTTTTGAGTGAAAACCAGCATTTTTTTGGTCAGCATAGTTAAGGCTGGCTTTGAGGGTTGTTGTGTTTTGTTTCGAGATGTTATTCCAGTTTCGTCGGAGGGATTCAGCGCACGATCTCATCTCACTGTAACCTCCCGTTCATGGTATTCTCCTGCTTCATCCTCCCAAGTAGCTGGGATTATAGGCACCTGCCACCATACCCGCTAATTTTGTATTTTACTAGAGATGTAGCTCACCATGTTGGCCATGATGGTCTAGATCTCTTGACCGCGATGCACCTGCCTCAGCCTCCCAAAGTGCTGGTATTACAGGTGTGAGCCACTGCACCGGTCTATTTTTATTTTTATTTATTTGAGATAAAGTCACACTCTATCCCTTTAGCTGGCCTGGCAGCGGTGCGGCCTTGGCTCACTACAACCTCCACCTCCTGGGTTCATGCTAGTCTCCTGCCTCAGCCCTCTGAGTAGCTGGGATTACAGGCATTTTTTGTATTTTTAGTACAGATGGGGTTTCACCATTTTGGTCAGGCTGGTGGAGGACTCCTGACCTCAAATGACCTCCCGCCTGGCCTCCCGAAATGCTGGGATTACATGCGTGATCCACCACGCCCAGCCATACAGTTCTTATGTTAAGACAGGGTCTTGCCAGGCTGTGGTCAAGCCATTAAAGACTTTGGGAGGCTGAGACGGGCGGACGGAAGAGATCGTGGCATCCTGGCTGGTCGACGGTGAAACTGCTCATTTAAAATACAAATTAGTCACAGGAGTGCTTGTCCCAGTTACTGGAGCTGGCATGGTCTGCTGGAGGTAAGATTGCAGTGAGCCGGGAGATCGCTGCCTTCACTGTACTCCAGCCTGGGTGACAGAGCCAGACTCCGGCCTCAAAAAAAAAAAAAAAAAGACAGGGTCTCTGTCGACCAGGCTGGAGTGCAGTTGCACGATCACAGCTCACTGTTTGCCTCGACCTTTCAAGCTCAAGCCGTCCTCCTGCCTCAGCCACTCGCTGTAGCCAGGACTGCAGGGGCACAGTGCCATGCCCGGCTAATTTTTTTTTTGTGATGGAGTTTTGTTTTGTTGGCCCAGGCTGGAGCGGTGGCTAAATCTTGGCTCACTGCAACCTCCTCCTCCCCTGGGTTCAAGCAATTCTGCCTCCCAGCCTCCCAAGCAAGTAGCTGGGATTACAGTCTTGTACCACCACGCCTGGCCCATTTTGTATTTTTTAGTACACAAGGATTTCTCCATGTCAGTCAGGCTAGTCCAAACTCCTGACCTCAGGTGACCCGCCCACCTCAGCCTCCCAAACTGCTGGGATTACAGGCGTGAGCCACTGTGCCTGGTCCTGGCTAATTTTTTTTTTTGAGACGGAGCCTGGCTCTGTCAGCTTCAGGCTAAAAGCATAGCTAGCGCATCTCAGCTCACCGTAAGCCCCTCAGCCTCCGGTTCATGGCATTCTCCTGCCTCAGCCTCCTCCCAAGTAGCTGGGACTACAGGCACTCCGCCACCACGCCTGGCTAATGAGCTTTAGCCATAGTAGAGACGGGGTTTCAGTGTTTGCGGTGGAGCCACTTCAGTTCAGTCCCTGCCTGACCTTTCGGCGACCTTAGCTCCCGCTTCCAGCCCTGCGCCAACTCTACCCAGCAAAGCCTGGCCTGAGCCCAGAGGTATTTCTCTGCTCTAGCTTCTCCTAAGTTGGGACTACAGGCGCCCACCACCACGCCCAAAGGTTCCTGGCATCTTGCGCCTGTCACAGAAGACGCGCCCTCATGCCAGCCTATTCGCCCCCTGTCTCCAGGGACAGGATTCGCCCAGCTCAAGCTCCTGGGGGTGTTGCTGGGATTACAGGCGCGGAGCCATCGCCTCGGGTTGTTTTTTTGTAATGTTAGGACATGGATCTTTCCTCAGCTACTCAGGGCTGGGCTCAAACTTGAGCCAGATGCTCCTGCCTTGATCCCCAGCAGTCCCGTGACCACCCAGTCCCACGCCTGGGCGGAGCGCGAGCTTGAAGCGGAGCGGGATAGTTCACTTTATCGCTTTATGTTAGTGCGCGTATCGGGTGGATTTAGTTTGCGCAACCCCGTTTTCGAGCTGACCTCCCGCCCAGCCTCCCACGCAGTGCCGGAATCATGAAGCCGTGCCGCACCGGCTCGGGCAGATTCTTGCAGCCTTTTGAAGCCAGACGTCCTCACCCGTTGCTTGATGGAGTCTTTAACTTCCTTTAATTTTGTGATTCGCCCCGCCTCTGCCCTCAAAATACGCATGCCGCATGCATGAGCTCGTCGCCCTGCAAGGCCCCTGTCGCCTTCGAGTTTAGGATCCGCTGAAAGCGCAGCCGCCCTCGCCCCTTTCGCAGGGAGGGAGGTCGTGGACTTTCTGCCGCGGAAGCCGTTTTACAAGGCTTCGGTGCTCCTGTTCAAGCAGCCGGAACCTTCTCTGCAGGGAGAGATGAGCACCACCAGAGTCCCCGGCAGCTTTCCCAAAACCCCACAACAGCTGCCAACGCTGGTGCCTCTCAGTCCCTGCAGAAATGCCACGCCCATGAGCCTGCACCGAGGGACCTCAGGGGCTCCTGGATCACAAAGCCAGCACCAGCACACCCACGTTCAACTCGGATGTCCCCTGGGAACTGCCCAGCTCGGGACAGCATGGGGCGTCACTGAGGAACATGCGGTGGGCTCCCCTGGCAGAGCCGGGTCAGTCCCGGCCTCACGCCCTGTGTGATGCCGCCCCCAGCTTGCAGGTCCCTCTGCCCCTGTAAGCCTCCTGTGTTCCTGTGCCGGCAAGGGAGGCGGTCTGATGGTCTGAGGCTCTGCTGGGGCCTCCCCTTGAGGGTGTGGGTGTCCTGTGTGGGAGATGGGAGGAGACAAGTTTGTTCACGCAAGCTGGGCACGAAAGCAGGTCATGTGTGTTTGGGCGGAGCCTGGAGCCTTGGCCCCCCGCCCCACGCCGGGACAGGTGCAATTCCTCCAGGCTAGTGGCCCTCCCACACAGCATCCCTCCCAGCCTGCAGGTCCCAGTAGGGTGATCGTGGCCAGGCTCCCTAGCCCCTCCCAAATCCCCAGCCCAAGTCCCCAAAGTCTCCCAGCCCCAGTCACGTGTCACACGGAGGATCAAGTCCTGCCGGCCGGCCGTGGCCGAGTCTTCAGGCGTGTTGGGCTCGCTGGCTCAGCTGCTGCCGGTAGACGCTCCCTGGAGCCCTGGCTCAGGTCTTTCCCAGAGAGGCAGTGCTGGGGCCCTGCTGAGCCTCCGCTGCACCCGGGCCCCCAAGGTCCTGCTCCTGGCTGGCGTGGCCACTCTTGACATGGACTCTGGGTCCCGCATCCCTGCTCCCAGCATGGCAGGGCTCAGGCAGCAGGAGGAGTGGAGGTCCCGGCGCTGCCTATCAGGCTGGGCGAGGGTCAGCGGGGAAGCGCCACACGGGATGAGAACAGAAGCCCAGGTAGCCGGACGGGGGGACAGCTGGGAGTGGTGAGGCCGGCGGTGACCCGGGGGACAGCTGGGCGTGGTGGGGCCGGCGGTGACCAGGGCTGTGCCGCGTCCTCCCGGTGTTTCTTGTGCTCACAAGCTGCCGCTTTAGAATCTCCGGGAAAGTCCCCCTAAGGGGACTAAGGAGCCCGTGTTCCCCTCGGGGCAGCTTGGCCGGCAGCCCCAGCATTTCCTTCCCCATCCCTGCTCCGCAGATTCATGCTGGTCCTGGCCAGCCGCGACCCCGAGCAGTTACACCGGGACGTCCACGACCGCATCGATGTGATGTTTTACTTCGACCCGCCCGGGCCGGAGGAGCGGGAGCGCCTGCTGAGAATGTATCTTGACAAGTATGTTGTTATGCCAGCAACAGAAGGAAAGCAGTAAGTGTCTCCCCTCACCCACCGCTGTCCAGGGACCCTCGCTCAGGGCCCACCCCCGGCCCTGCTCTCCAGACGATCCCAGCAGGCCCAGTCTCCGGGGTGGCACCGCCTCCCTGCCCTGCGATTTCGTGCAGGAGCCCTGTGAGCCCCAAGGGTCCCAGAGGCTGCACCCAGGGATGTGCCACCACTCTTTCCTCATCCCCACCTTAGAACAGCCTGGTGGTGTCTCCTCGGGTTTGGGGGGCAGAGCCCACCATCACTTACAAACCTTCAACTTTTTTTTTTT
>NW_022168537.1:0-1140 GCF_008728515.1 Papio anubis
CATTGGTCAGAACAGCCCAGGCTCTGTTATAGTCCCTGCTCGAAACAGAATGGCCTTTAACGCTTGTGTCCAGAAAACCACATCCTGGGAGAAAACCCAATGTGGGCTGCTTTCTGGGTCCCTCAGTTGTAGTGCAAGTGAAGCACTTATAGTCAAAACTCCATCCATCTGCTCTGGGTAGCCTTCCTGATCTTGTGGTAGTGGTTCATATTGAATCCTAGACTTCTGTTGTCTTTTGTTTGCTATTTGTAAGTAATAAATTCACTTCATGGAATTTATCTATGAATGTATTTGGCCTCATTGTACTCAGAAAAGTTGGTAGCCATTGCACAGTGAACCTGCTTCATAATTGGTGAAAACACCTATGGCCCCCTTGTGCCACAGCAAGGAGGTTCATTCAGCCAAACATAAACTTCATGTTTATAAAACCCTGTAGCACAATTATTACCATGTGGGAGGCCTTTAACAATGGTGATGCTGATTTGAAAAACTCTGAAGGAAGAAATTTACCCAAATGGGTTGGGTACATGGGAGTTCCTCCTAATTCCAAGAAACCCTTACTCCCCTCCACCTAAAAAGAGTGGAGAGGCCGGGTGCGGTGGCTCAGGCCTGTAATCTGAGCACTTTGGGAGGCCGAGGTGGGCAGATCACAAGGTCAGGGGTTCAAGACCAGCCTGACTAACATGGGGAAGCCTCATCTCTACTAAAAATACAAAAATTAGCCGGGCGTGGTGGCAGGCACCTGTAATCCCAGCTACTCGGGAGGCTGAGGCAGGAGAATCGCTTGAACCTGGGAGGCGGAGGTTACAGTGAGTCGAGACAATGCCACTGCACTCCAGCCTAGGTGACAGGGCAAGACTCCGTCTCAGGGGGAAAAAAAAGTGGATAAGAACTGAAACAGGTTTAAAATTTCAACTAATTGGAAATGCAAGTTTACAAAAATAATATTTAAAATAAAAGGTTAAATGAGTGCTCATTGAATTTTATGCCTCCACAAAATAGGTTGTGAGTTAACTTCCACATTTATTGAAAGCCACCAAAGTTGGGAAGCCTCCGTGTCTGAAATTCACATGTGGCTCAAATAAGAATTATACCTGGGGATACCCCAAAGTTTAAATATGGTATCCCCTATGATATT
The DNA here is from genome assembly GCF_008728515.1 of Papio anubis. Taxonomy (NCBI): domain Eukaryota; kingdom Metazoa; phylum Chordata; class Mammalia; order Primates; family Cercopithecidae; genus Papio; species Papio anubis. The sequence goes on from NW_022168537.1 coordinate 1,139, forward strand.
AT
>NW_022168538.1:0-1140 GCF_008728515.1 Papio anubis
TTGATTTTCAGTGCAAATTTGGTTATGTCAAACCAAGTAGCACCAGAGATATGATCGATTAACCTCTGGAGAGTCGATGGCATATTTCATTTCACTCCCTCTGGAGTCGCCATGAACACTGCACTGTCTTTCAGGATGATGGATTTACAGGGATTTCCAAATGTCTATTAATGCCCTTCACCCACTTTGCTGAGATCAGTCATATGAACAAATGGTTTGAAGATTTTGTGTGAAGATGCTATAAAAAGAGTCATTGGTTTCCCTTGTTCACAGTAGTTATTATGTGTATGGGTAGAGAGGAGGCTACAATTTGAGAATTAATGTCATTGAAAATGAGAGCAATATTTGAGAGCCTTGAATTCTCTGAAGAGTTCAAATAAAGATGTCTATTTTGAAGAGGATCTTTATTTTCTTGTTTAATAAAGAAGATCTTAAATTTTTTGTTTTTTCAAAGTACATATTTCTGTGGCTTTTCGTATTTCCACATACTATGCAAGTTATTAAAACCCCAAATTTTCTGTCTCTGATTGCAATGGGGCTGGTAAAAAGGAATGGGTAAGAACAAAAGCAAAATGGAGAGTGTTTAGAGAGCGTAACAGAGTCATCATGGATAACAGTGGTAATTTTTAAACTTGCTTTTCTGAGCGACAGATTTTGAGAGGACAGCAAGTGCATAGGCTGCTATCATCTTCTCTAAAACAGAAATGCGAGTAGACATTTGGCTGAAAACCACATTCGTCATTGTTAATGGAAATAACGTTTAAAATGTAACATTTAAGATGTATATGTAAATAATAATATCTATTGAGAGATTTCTATATATTAGGGACTGAAATAGTTGATGTGATAATTTTGGACAGTCAACCCTGAACACAATATATGGATGTGTGTTTATGCAAATGATCACACAAACTGTAATACAATGTGATAAAACATAAATGCTAGACAATAATTGTAAACCATGCACTACAGGGAAAATGAAAAGGAATTAATTAATTATATTAGGGAGGAAGAAGAGGAAGAAGGGAGGGAAATGAAGAAGGCCTCACAAAGGAGGTGAACGCATGAACTTTGAATCATGAATGAGATTTAAGATTATTATTATTTTTTGACAGAGTCTCACTCTGTTACCCAGGTTGG
>NW_022168539.1:0-1140 GCF_008728515.1 Papio anubis
CGAATCTATAAAAATACAAAGGTAATTGAAATAGCAATAAGGATTATCAATCATTCTGCTATAAAGACACGCGCACACGTATGTTTATTGCGGCACTGTTCACAATAGCAAAGACTTGGAACCAACCCAAATGTCCATCAATGACAGACTGGATTAAGAAAATGTGGCACATAGACACCATGGAATACTATGCAGCCATAAAAAAGGATGAGTTCGTGTCCTTTGCAGAAACATGGATGAAGCTGGAAACCATCCTTCTCAGCAAACTCACACAAGAACAGAAAACCAAACACCGCATGTTCTCACTCATAAGTGGGAGTTGAACAATGAGAACACATGGACACAGGGAGGGGAGCATCACACACCGGGGCCTGTCAGGAGGTGGGGGGCTAGGGGAGGGAGAGCATTAGGAGAAATAGCTTATATTGATGACGGCTTGATGGATGCAGCAAAGCACCACGGCACCTATCTACCTATGTAACAAACCTGCACATTCTCCACATGTACTGCAGAACTTAAAGTGTAATAAAATAAAATAAAATAGAATAAAATAAAATAAAATGAAAAGGCCTATGCTACTTTTACATTTTGCCTTTTCCAAGTGTAAAAAATTTTGTGTCTCCTCTCCCCCAAAAATAATTCCTATGTTGAAAACATTCCATCGCCAGGGTGACGGTATGAGGAGGTGGGGCCAGTGGGGGAGGCTCTTCCACATATAATTTATTTGTCAGCCTGTACATTTCATTGACAGTATTGTGTGAACAATCCTCTCGGTGTGTAAGACTTTTACTATTTGGCTTGATACACGCGTGAATCGATGAAAAGTTATGTCCACCGAGAACACTGCAGCATAAGTTTTCCACACGCTTCGGTTTTCTGCTGTATTCCTCGTAACCCAAAGGTAGAAGTTCTACAATGACATTCCCATGTTCCTGACCCAAGCTAAGGGACTTGGAACTACTACATGTAGTCTCAGTAGATGTACTGATGTTCTTAATTTACTACGTTTATTTTAAAACTCAGAATATATTATTAAATCCTAATTACGAACACACACGCTATGCATATATGCTGCGTGTGTATAAGTCTGTGTCTGTGTGAGGGTGTGTCTGTGTGAGGGTGTGTCTGTGTGTGTACATG
>NW_022168540.1:0-1140 GCF_008728515.1 Papio anubis
GAAAGTAGTAGTTTGGGGTTGAGACTTACCTGTCCATCAATCTAATCCATCCATCCATCCATCCATCCATCCATCCATCCATCCAATCCAATCCATCCATCCGTACGTTCTAAGCGTCTAGTCCATACCATGAAGTGTGCTAGGCACTGAGACGACTTGAGCTGCGAGGGAAGGGGAAATTGGAGGCTTGAATTGGCAGTCATAGTTAAGGCTCCAGGTGGAGAGACCTATCCACGCCTTGTGTGTAGTGCTAAGGGGCCTCCCTGAGGATGCCATCAACCTTAAAGGCCAATGGAAGGAGCTGGCTGGCTGAAGTAGTTTGTGTACCAGGGGTTGGGAGGCAAGGGTGGGAGGTGTATGTCTTCAGACAGGAAACAGCATGTGCAGAGACCAGGTGAGAGAGAGCTTGGCTTCCCAGGAATGGATACATTTCCCATAGCTGGGAGAGTATCATCTGGAGGTTAGGGAAAGATGAGGTTGCATAAGTAAAGATCAAATCTTCCTGGCTCTTGGATCACCACAGTCAAGATAATGAACATATCCACCCGCCCCAAAAATTTCCTTGTGTGAGGGGCTATTTTAGGAAGTATGATCAAGAAGGGCCGGCCTGGCCGGATGCAGTGGCTCAAGCCTGTAATCCTAGCACTTTGGGAGGCTGAGGTGTGTGGATGACCTGAGGTCAGGAGTTCGAGATCAGCATGGCCAACATGGTGAAACCCTGTCTGTTTCAAAAAAATACAAAAAAGCCGGGTGAGATGGTGCATGCCTGTAGTCCCAGCTACTTGGGAGGCTGAGGCAGAATTGCTTGAACCCAGGAGACGGATGTTACAGTGAGTCAAGATTGTGCCATTGCACTCCAGCCTGGGCAACAGAGCGAGACTCCGTCTTTAAAAAAAAAAAAAAAAAGAGGGGGGCTGGTCTGATGAGGGGTCACTTGAGCCGAGAGTGGAATGAAATAAAGGATAGCAACACACAGAGAATGCAGCAGGCATGGCGGCGGGAGCAAGGCTGGTGTCCCCGAGCAGCAGCAGGGAAGCCGGAGTGGCTGGAGTTGTGTGGGTATGGGGAAGAAGGGAGAGAGATCACCCATCTCTGTGAGGCCCAGGACTTTGTTTTATCCCCTGCTGTACCCCCAGCGCT
>NW_022168541.1:0-1140 GCF_008728515.1 Papio anubis
TTACCTTTATTACATGTATGGTTTACAAATATTTTCTCTCTCTTGCTAGGTTGCCTTTTTGCTCAGTTAATTGTTTCCTTTGCTATGCAGATGTTTTACAGTTAAATGAACTCCGACTTGTTTATTTTTGCTTTTGTTACCTCTGCCTTTAATGTAATATCCAAGAAATAATCTCCCAGTTCAATGTTAGGAAGCTTTATCCCTATGCTTTCTTCTAGTAAGTTTTATGATTTCAAGACTTATATTTAGGTCTTCAATTCATTCAGAGTTGATTTTTACATACGTGTGAGAGAAGGGTACAAATGTAGATATACATCGAATTATCAGGTTGTGTACTTTCAACAGATATAATTTCTAATTGTCACTCCTCTCAATACAGTTGGGAATAAAAAAACTTTCTTAATCTTATTCAGACCAACTCTTTAGCTAGTATCCCACTGAGCTTATTTCCCTGATACCCTGATGAGGACATTGTCCTCTCCACACTAGCAGCGGCAGGAGACTATGCCTTCCAGAACCTCAAAAACCTCCTTCACGAGGGTGGAAATGCCCCGGAATCCTGCAATAAATTACTCTCTACACCAGTGGAGTCCAGGTCTGGCCTCGGGGTCTAGACCACCAGAGAATAGCAGGGCTCATCTTCAAAAAATAAGGCAAGCAGATGGGAGACCGAGAGAGATAGGGGCCTTCGTGAACATGAGGACCTCTGGCTCCTCCTAGTGGGCACCTACAGCCAGTTTTGCACTATTGGATGAAACTTCCTCACTTGTTCAGAGGCTGCTGGACACCAATTGCAAGAGCACAGCTGTGGGGACATCCTATGTATCCACATGTATCCACAAAAGTAGTGCTTCTTTAAGAAAGGGCAATGAGCTCCCCATCCTCTTTAAGAAAGAGGCACTACTTTTGTGGATACATGGGACATGTGTGGTTATTCCCTTATTTGTTCATTCCTGGAGAACCATGGAGATTAGTGCCTGTCAGGACTTAGTATCCGGTTGTTGCATCTTGAAAATGGCTGGGAAAGAGCCTCGCTAGACAGGGGTATTGGCCAGCTCTCGAAAAGCGGTGCTCAGGGGTAGCGCTGATGAATGCTGTAAAGCAGAGCTGCCATCCTGCTCTGGCTGTGAGGAAAGTGGA
>NW_022168542.1:0-1140 GCF_008728515.1 Papio anubis
TATCTCCTCTTTCATCGTAGGCCTGAATGTGTTCCCGAATTTCCCTTCGCGGATCCGTTCATGACGCAGTTTCCAAACTGCGTAATATAGAGAAAGTTTTATCTATGTGAGATGAATAAATATATCTATCACAAATCAGTTTCACAGAAAACTTCTTTCCAGTTTTTGTCTGAGGATATTTCCTTTCTCACAATAACCATACATATACTCCCGAATTTCCCTTGGTAGCTTTTTCTCCAAAAGGGATTCCCAAATCCTCTATGAAAAGAATAGTATAACTCTGTGAGTCGAATGCACACGTCACAAAGCATCCGTGCTTTGTAGTATACTTTCTAGTATAAAGAAAGTTTTATCTATGTGAGATGAATAAACATATCTACCACAAAGCAGTTTCACAGAAAACTTCTTTCCAGTTTTTGTCTGAGAATATTTCCTATTTCTCCATAGCCGTCCATGTACTTCTGAATGTCCATTGGTATCTTTATCTCCAAATGGGATTCCCCAATCCTCTATGAGAAGAAAGGTATAACTCTGTGAGTAGAATGCATAAGTCACAAAGCAGCTCCTGGGAAAGCCTCTCTCCAGTTTCTATCTGAACATATTTCCTTTTCTACCGTAAGCCTCAAAGCACTCCTGAATATCCCTTCTCACAGAAATAAATAAACAGTGTTAGAAAACTGTTCAATGAAAACAGCAGCTTAACTGTGCGATGGAATTCACAAGACACAGAGCAGTTTCACATAAAGCTTCCTTGTGTTTTTTATCGGAGGGCATTTCTTTTTCAGCGTATTCTAAAGAGCGTTCCCAAATATCTTTCCTCAGATTCCACAGAAGCAGTAATTTCAAACCGCTCAATCTAAAGAATGATTTAACTTTATGAGATGAATATACATGTCACAAAGCAGTTGCTCAGAAGGCCTCTCTCCAGTTTTCAATGGAAGACATCTCCTTGCTCAGCACAGGCCTCCGGGCAACACTTAATATCTCTTTGCAGATTCCTCAAAGACAGAGTTTCCAAACTGGGCAATGTAGAGTAAGCTTTTACTCTGTGAAATGAACGCACGTATCAGAGAGCAGTTTCTTGGAACTCTTCTTTTTGGGTTTTATTTGAGGATATTTCACTTTTTGTACAGTCTTCAA
>NW_022168543.1:0-1140 GCF_008728515.1 Papio anubis
AAAATATTCAGAGAAAAAGAAGAATACAAAATTGTAAAAATCATATAAACTAGTTTGTTTGCTTTTTTTTTAAAAGGAAGAAAGAAACAAAGTAGGTTGTCCAGGAAGATAGTTACTTCCACTTTGTATTTCTCTGGTGAACTCATTAGGAACTCTAAAAAGTTCCAGGAGTAGAATCACGGGGTCAGAGTACCCCAGCTTTAACTTCTGGTTCAGAGAATCCTAACAACTTACATTGTCACCAGCAAGTTCTTTGACTACCTGAGCAAATCTCACCTTAAGTCAATTCTCACCAGACATTAGCTGCTCAGCTTTCTGCTGATACATTGATTCCAGGAGACTCCTTGAGTTCTGTGTGTTCGACTGGCCTCCGGTGGCCCCATTATTATTTTCTGCCAGGTGAACGTCAATCACATGCACGCTGATCTCATCACTCACAATATGCTGTCGCTGGAATCAAACGAAGGCAAGCTGTTAGTGAACACATAAAACATTTCTCCATTATACAGCAACTCAAAAAAGTTTTGATTTCTTTTGCTAGCAGTTTTAGAAAATTAATTATACAAACCACTGTATTCTCTTGGAGAATAATCAAACCAACATTTACAATCATCTCAGTGGTCCACTGAAAAATTTTCATGTCTATTTAAAATCAAAACCAGAGAGAATTCAGGTTAATGTACTTGTTGTTGTTGTTTCTTAGACAGAGTCTCACTCTGTTACCAGGCTGAAGTGCAGTGGCTTGATCTCAGCTCACCGCAACCTCTGAATCCTTGGTTCAAGCGATTCTCCTGCTTCAGCCTCCTGAGTAGCTGGAATTACAGGCACACGCCACCACCCTCAGCGAATAATTTGTATTTTTAGTAGAGATGGGGTTTCACCATGTTTGCCAGGATGGTCTCAATCTCCTGACCTCGTGATCTGCCTGCCTCAGCCTCCCAAAGTGCTGGGATTACAGGTGTGAGCCACAGAGCCTGGCCTAATGTACTGTTTATTTAAAATTCTAAGGATCTTTAAATAATTTTCGATGGATCATATTTTTATTACATTTTAAAATCATTTATAATTTGCTTTCACACATATTCTCCCTCATTTGATCCTCACAACTGCCCTGGGAAGCAGGTTGGAGACAGAGTAGGG
>NW_022168545.1:0-35622 GCF_008728515.1 Papio anubis
CCTTTTGCGGTTTTATTAGACCTTTCTCCCAAATGGAATCGATTTTTTCTATAAAAGTCACACTTTCTTTTTGAGAAGTGTAACACTAATTGTATGGGATGGTCTCCCAAAAGATTACCTGCCAGGAACCAAACACCCTGCCTCAGACTCACGGCCCCTGGTTTCTGCCTGTGCAGCTGCAGGGGAGAGAGGCACGCTCGAGCTGAAATCAGGATGCATGTCTGCATCTTCTCTTTCTTGACTGCTGTTTCGTCTCTGAGCTGGCCTGCCTTCAACGTCTAGGAGCTTGGTGGGTGTAGACACATTACGGTATGGAGGAGGGATATGGTGTTGCCACAGCCAGGAGACTGGCTGAAGTCTCTGTTCTCTTCCGGCTCACTGCTCTGACTTGGTACAAGTCACATTTGTAGGGCTGTGCACAGTGGCTTACACCTGTAATCCCAGCACTTTGGGAGGCCGACCTGGGAGGATCTCTTGAGCCCAGAGTTTGGAACCAGTCTGGGCAACATGGTGAAACCCCATCTCTACAAAAAATTAAAATTAAAAAATTAGCCAGGTGTGGTGGCTCATGCCTGTAATCCCAGCTACTGGAGAGGCTGAGGTGTGAGAATCACTTGAGCCTGGGAAGTGGAGGCTGCAGTGAACCATCATCACGCCACTGCACTCCAGCTGGTCAGAGCAAGACCCTGTCTCAAACAAACAAACAAACAAACAGAAACTCATTTGTAATAGTGGCAGTAGTTAACTTTTGAAAGTTTGGAGAAAAATTCCTAAATAACCTGTGACTATGGACAACTTACTTAGCCTTTCGATGCCTCAGTTTCCTCATCTATGAAAAATGAGAGAATATGGTACTGATCTTACAGGATTTCAATGAGAACTAAACGAGATCAAACTCAGAGCCTGGCACCTCGTGAATGCACACTCAATGTTATTATTTCAACATTTTACAGGAACAAGAATGCTAATGGGTCATTATGGCTAAACACAGTCTATCACTGGCGTTACTCATGGTTTTGGAAGGAACTTGAATTCCATGTAGATAGTGTGATGGAGAATGTATTTTGGGCATTGGCATCATTTATTCAAAGAACAAAGGACGTGTGTGTCCTGTGTGGAGAGCCGTTTCCGCTTGTTTCTTTAAATGCTATGGGAAAAGCAGTCGGCCTTGTGCTCTTTGCCGGACAGCTTCAGTCTCCATGTATTGATTTGGTCAATCGTCGCTCGCTGTCGTCATGGCAGCAGCAGTTGAAGGGACAGCTTGTCTTCATTTGCATTTTTGGGTGTTTGTGCTATTTATAGACAATTAAGACATGGAAGCTTGTTTATGGCAAGCTGGCAAATTCAGCAAAACATGGAAAAACCTGTCAGCACAGTTAGCACGTGTGCGGGCACAGAGCAGCCAAATAAACACACACGTTTTCCTGTATTTTAAAAACTCTCTGGGGAAAAAAAAAAAAAAAAAAAATTAAACCATTGCCCAGATGGCTTATAGAGCTAGAGCTTTTTCCTTGAAGTACATGAGTATGGCTGTCAGACATCTGAAACCCGAAGCCATCTTAAAACATCACCATCATTTTGATGCTATCCCTACCCGCCGTTTTTTTCCATTTGTAAGGGACAAGGATTCAGGAAGGAAAGTATCAGCTTACAAACGCTTTTGTTACAATTAATCGTTCATGTTCTTTCTTTTGGTATCTTATTCTCTGTTTACATTTTATTTTTATTTTTACTTTTTGAGACAAGTCTTGCTCTGTCACAGGCCCCTGGAGTGCAGTGGTAGCGACCTCGACTCACTCAACCTCTGCCTCCCAGAGTTCAAAGTGATTCTTGTGCCTCAGCTTCCACGAGTAACTGGGACACAGGTGTGTGCCACCACGTCAGCTAATTTTTATGTTTTTAGTAGAGACAGAGTTTCGCCATAGTGGTCAGGCTGATCTTGAACTCCTGAACTCAGGTGATCTGCCTGCCTCAGTCTCCCAAAGAGCTGAGATTACAGGTGTGAGCCACCGCGCCCGGCCGCTGTTTCCATTTTGTAACGCTAGCATCACCCCAGTGTAGGGTGGCTAGGGGTATTCTTCTTTCCTGTTTCCTGGTGTATTTTCCTCTACAGCATGGATCACTCTTTAACATACTTTTTGGTTGTCTGTCTCTACCTACAAAAATATATGTTCCTTGTTATATCACCAGTGCCTGGCACGTAGTTAGTCAGTCAATATTTGTTGAATGAATGAATGAATGAATGAATGGGCTAAAAGAACGTTCTTCTTCTTTCTTCTGTCACTTCACCCCAAATGCTTTTGGAAAATGCTATGTGAACAGGGATCATAAGCAGGAGAGGTTACACACATTGCTGTGGGATAGCCCATCATCCTCAGATACTTGTCTGGAAGGAGGTGGAGTACTTGAGTAGGAATGATACAAGACAACTTCTTCAGGAAATCAGCCAAGTGTCACAGCTTTTCACATAGGTGTGTGATATTTGTGTATGTGTGTATGAAGAGCTGTCGTGCCCTAGAATCACAGGCCTTTAGATCCCTTGTACAGATAGAAAAGTAAAGGCCGAGGCCCAGGAATGCTGCAGGCCACTGAGGTAGAGTCCCTGTCTGCCCTTCTCAGTGCCCGGTCACTTCTCACTGCACTCCCCTCTTTACTGCTCAAGCCACTTTCCCTGACTCTGAATGTGTAACCACGAGGGAGAAAATGTACTCCAGGCTCACAGTTTGTGGAGAAAAAGCCCAGCAGCTGAAAATCATGTTCACAAAGTTTGTACCTAGAAAAAGTGGCCATTTCTATAGTGTCTTTAAATTTCCCTGTTTCTCATACATTTTATGAACAAGACAGTAGAAGGAGATTCCGAACAGCAACTTTAGAACAAGGGGGGAAAAAATCAAACCTAGAACATTCCAGTTTCTGTTTTCTTCTCAGTTTAGGGCTGAGGCACTTTAGCTTCCAGTTTAAGGGACCACTCAAATCTGATTAGAAGCCATTGTGGGCTGGTGATTATCCGTAATTTTAGGAAGAGAGATGCAGCACCAACTCTGTTCTCTAATAGCAGGCTTATTAATTTTAAATTTGCATGGCGGGGAAGCAGATGGCGAGGTGGGATAAGCATTCAGATGCTTGGTCATTGATAGTTTTTTACTTCCATGTATCACATGGGGATTTGGGACCCGGGAAGCCCACTGAGAACTGATGATTATGTGTCCCCTAACCAGCTGGGTTCTTTTTCATCCTGAGCTCAGAAAGATTGCTCCTACTGCAGCCAGGGAAGACAGGTGGTTGACTGGTTAGAAATCATGGCAGGTTATTTTCTCCACGCGCAGTTCGCAGTTGGAAAGCAGAGCTATCAAATAGTTGTCTTCTCTATGGTATTTCAAATCTGGGTGTTTAAAAAATTGTGTAAGCAAATTAAGCGTTTCTTTAATGGTAGTTGTGTGTGTTCTTGATGCGAATGAGAGGTGCATTCCCTTGTAAAATCCCTGGGACTTTGTAGGAGGACATGAGTCTCAGAACAGAAGTTGGTTTTCTAGATGATCATGTAGACATGATGCTGAGCACCAGACAAAGATGTTGATTGAAGCGATTTAAAAAAATTTTCTGAGTTCAGATTTTACACCAATATTTAGAAAATCAGCAAAAGAACTTGGAGGAATGTTCTCAGGCATCCAGTTCAGCCCCCTGCGCACATTGTCATAAAATCCGAGTGTGTGTACAGGGAGACGCATTCCTTTCTGTTCTCATCACAGGTCCTTCCCTGGCTCTGCACCTGCCTGTCATGCGCGTCCGTGTGAAGAGACCACCAAACAGGCTTTGTGTGAGCAATAAAGCTTTTTAATCACCTGGGTGCAGGCGGGCTGAGTACGAAAAAGAGAGTCAGTGAAGGGAGATAAGGGTGGGGCCGTTTTATAGGATTTGGGTAGGTAAAAAAAATTATAGTCAAAGGGGGTTGTTCTCTGGTGGGCAGGAGTGGGGGTCACAAGGTGCTCAGTGTGGGAGCTTTTTGAGCCAGGATGAGCCAGGAAAAGGAATTTCACAAGATAATATAATCGCTTAAGGCAAGGACCGGTCATTTTCACTTCTTTTGTGGTAGAATGTCATCAGTTAAGGTGGGTCGGGGCGTTTGCACTTCTTTTGTGATTCTTCAGTTACTTCAGGCCATCTGGACATATACGTACAAGTCACAGGGGATGCGATGGCTTGGCTTGGGCTCGGAAGCCTGACATTGCCCTCTTCCCGACCTTCCCTACCTTTTCTCTCCTGTGCAGTTCTCTCACAAAGTGAATGGCTTCAGCCACAGCTTCTCTGCAGCTGCATCAGACTGTGGCGACAGGAGTGGTGGCTGCTGCAGGGCCTGCTGTCCCCTCGGAGCCCAGTCTTGCTTGCCGCTGCAACCTGGTCACCATTTTGTCCTGAAGGTATGTAATTCTACAGAACGAGAGCCCACATGCTGGGGATGGAGGCGTCTTTATCGCGGTGCTCTGCATATTTTAATCGTGGGTGGAAAGTATGGACAACTATGTGATAACTGTGGTTTGATGTCAGAAGGACGTTGTGAACTTGATGTGGACTGAGGATGTTAAGGTGCAACAGGCACCCCGGCTTCATTAAATGAGACTTCCCCATCTCCCTGCCAGGCACGACAGGTGTATGGTCACGCCTTTATGTGTTATCCTTATCTAGAGTGTGCCTTTGTTGTCATGCTTTTCTTAAAATTACATGATGATATTCTGCCTCATAGAGTAACCCAAACCGCATTCAACACAGAAATGCACTCTTGCTATTATACATAGAAAGTGCTTACATACCAAGGAGAGCAGTCCTGCAATCTGGGCTGGAATCGCGAGAAGCTGAAGGCATTGAAGCAACAGACTCTAATCCAAAGCTGATTTTTTGATGAACCTAGAAACAGGACTAAGAGAAGTAATTTATTTTAAGGCCCTGACAGTGTGTCACGCGTAGCATCTGGAACTCAGCAGTTTCTTGACCTATTTCTTTAAAATGATTAGTCATGCTTCCTCTGATTCCTATATAAACATTCATTTATATAATGTCTATTCTTCATTCATTCTTTTTATATTCATTTATATAATGTTCTTATTCATTCTTTTTGTTTCAGTGAATTATTGCAGTGCTACCACGAACAGTATTTGAGTCAAAATGTGGCAGTGTTGATCCCTTCCAAGAATTTTAGTTGCACAGTTTTTCAAAGTTGTGCTTACAGTTTCTTGTTGGTTGCAAGGTGTCCTTTTCAGACGCGAATTGTGTGGTGTATTTATGTTGATTGTTGGAGGTAGTTTGCTAGAACCTACTTGGAGTGGCTGGCGTGGGCCTGGGGACAGTGACAGCTGCCTGCTTCATGGCAGATGAAGTAATTGCTTCCTGGAAGCATTTGGTCTCCTGGCCACACTCTCCAGCCCATTTCATTTGTGTGTTGGTTTCCCTTGGTGACTGCACGTTTCTGGCTTCATGTGAGTCTCATTTATTTAGCGATGACTTCTGTGCTGTGGGGAAGAATGGCCATTTTAGCATAGAGATGCACACAAAGGAACAAGTGGCTAAATGTGAGTGAAGACATTCGTAGGAACTGCGCGTAAGTTGTAATAACCGCAAATGTACGGCAGCACCGAATCAGGTGTTAAAAGGAAGGCACAGAACGTAAGTTCAAACTGGGTAAGAACATAACGCATGTAGTACATGTAGCGAAAGCATACGTTAACCATGCGGTAAAAGAACCAACAGAAATATAGGTGGTAATAAACGTAACAGAAAATGAATGCGCCAATGCTCGCCATATGCGTCAATAAACGAACCGTACGTAAACGCATGTACGCGCTCAACAACGGGAATGCGTAATAAAAACGGCAGGTATAACGGTCGCGGCAGGTGTGGTAAACAGCAAAGAATAATAATGGCGGAAAGGGTACAACGTTGGGAACGTAGGCGCGTACGCGACTGGTGGCGGGTAAGGGCAGCAATAGTAGTAGAATATAACCAAAAGCGTATAATGGCATACAACAATAAACCAGGGGAACCAAAACAGAACGCAATGCAACAACCAACAACGGCATGGTAACAAAATAAAATGGCACCAACCAGCTACGCGTTGCAAGAAGAACGGTACAACGGGGAACCAGAACCGCGTAAACCGCAAACCGTATGTAATAAACGGTAAAGGGGAAAAGAAGGCGGCAAACAAACGCCAGCGGTAAACGCAGTCACCACCGTACGTGTGCGCGGTAGGGAAGAACCGAAGAACTGGAAGGTGGGGGAGAAGGTGGTAGGTTTTTCCGTCCAGCCTGTTCCCGTCCGGCTCGTTTCCGCGCGCGCGCGCGCTGCCGCCGCGCGCGGCGCGCGCGTGAGTAAAACGATTGAGATAGAGAGAGAGGTGATTATTTTCGATGCTGATGCTTATTACGCCATTTTCATTACGCTGCCGCTTTATTATTATTATTATCGCCGCACTGCTGCGCCACGCCGCGCCGATTGCTGCCATTATCGCTGCTGCCAGCGTCATCACGCCACGCCACTGATTACGCTCATTACGCCGATGGCGACATGTGTGTGCGGCTATGATGTGTGGTAACGAAAGATGTTTCGCTTTTCACGCCACGCGAGAAGAGCGCCAGCGCCATAACGTCATAGGCATATCGCCAAAGATTATTTATGGTGCGGTAGATGCCGAGGGCGGCAGAGGTAAAAGAGGAGAGATGGAATACGCCATCATTTCTTCACCGCGCAGCAAAAAGAGGGTGGCAAAGAGGGGAACAGGAAAAGATAGCGCGCGCGCGATTATTTTCTTTGCGCGGCAAGGGCGACGCCGATGAGCCAGCCGCGCGCCATACTGATGCCATTTTCAAAGATTTTCCGTCTCACGCCGATGATATTACGCCATTACGCTGGGGAAGGTTATATTTTCATGATATTACTGGCGCGCTGATTGCCGCCGCCTTCACGCCGCCATTATTGATTTTCTTTTCGCATGCGCTGCAGGCAGTGCGCGCGCGCGATGCGCGAGCGGCGCGGCGCAAAAGATAGCGATCGAGGGCTGGCGAATAAGCAGCTGGATAAACGATATTTATTACGCCACGCCGTGGTGGTAACGCCATTTTCGCCGCTACTGATATGCCACGCCACGCCATTACCATTATTATTTACCATATACATTTTACGCCATTACGCCATGATGCCTGGCGATGGCATTTTCATTTTCATCTCGCCGCCGCCGCCTTTCATGCGCGCAGTGCGTGCAGCGATGATAAAGCTGTCGGCACGAGGTGCGCGCAGGTGCGTGAAGATGCCATTCGCCATAGCGCCATGCCATTATTATTATTGATTATTATTATTTTCATTATTATTATTACATTATTATTATTACGCGAGGCATATTACGAAAAGAGAAAGAGGCGCGCAGCAGTGCAGCAGCAAAAGATAAAAAGATGCCACGCCAGATACGCCACGCTGCCAGCGCAGAAAGATGATGAGAGGTGCAGCATGCGCTGCGCGCCCGCGCGCGTAGCAGCGAGGGCGCTGATGCCGAGGCGCGCGCCACGATGGGGTTTTGCCGTTCATTGATGCCCCTCAACCCCTTCCCGATAGGGAGTTTTATTCCATCCAACCTCCTGACATTATTATTACGAACGAAATTTCCTCGGCCCCCACAGGCTCCTGGGCTCTTCCGTCACAGCTTGGGCCACCTCCCAGGGAGCGTGTGTCACCTGTAGTCCTCCTGGACTGGGAGGCGGGTAAGGATTAGGGTTGGCCTACCACCTGTATGGAGATTCCAGTGGCTCTGCCTGGGCCAGTGGTAGAAGGAGCAGGGTGGCACTCCCCTCAAAGCCTTCCCAGCCTCAGCCTTGGCTCCGCGTGTGAAGCTGGGCAGGGGGAATGTCATGACTGCATCTGACTTCTGGTCCTCACTGGGTTACCATATAAAGAGGACAGCTTGTGCTGGGGTCTTAGAGAGGCACTTTGGGCGCCACCCCAGGAGGAGGCATGCTGGGAAGCCGGGTGGGGAATGTGGGAGGGCCAAGGAGGAGTCTTGGGAGACGAACCTCCCAACCTGAGTGATGGTGAGAGTTTGGGATGGCGATGCTACTGAAATGGGAGTGGGATGGGGAGCTTTCACTCAGCTTAACATTTCCTTGTAAAGACATTAGAAAGAGAGACCTCCCCGTGAGTATTTGCCTTGTACCCGGCCTGTCCAATGGGGGCTCTGGAAATGGTCACACAGCAGGGGCCAGAGGGAGCCAATAAATTTGATCATCATGTGCCCTTGCTGTGGCCTGGGAGCCACGGGGTCCCGCACTTAACCTAGAGCAGGTGGATCTGCCCCACTGACCAGCCTATGGGGGAAAAGCAGTAAGCCACCGCCTGTGGAGAGGGGTGGGGTGTCTGGGGGCAGGAGGCTTGGGGGTGGGAGGGAATGTAGGGGGCAGACAGGCTCTAGGGGGCTAGGGTCATCTCCCACTTCCCAAGTCAGGAGAGAATCACAGCAGGCCAAGCTAGGTCAGGGGTTCCAGGGGAGGTGAGCCAGCATTGGCTGGACAGTGGGAAATGACCTAGACAGTAGTCACTTTGGGGGAAGACGTCTTGAGTCCTTTGCCAGGAGTGGGCACCCTGTGGTTCCTTTTCCAGGACTTGCTGAGGCAGCCGGTACTACCAGCTGAACTGGCAGCCGCCCAGCTGACCAAGGGCCAGAAGGCACAGCTAGATTCCAGCACATGGCTACCTCTGGCCCCTCTACACCCTCTCCCTTGGACCAAGTGAAGTCAGCCTTTTTCAATAGAAGTTGTCAGACCTTTCACACAGAGCTCAATCATCCCAGTGTCAATCCTGCCTCCCTTTCTTCTGCCACTCCCATGCAGGTGGGGCCCCTATTGGCCTCCCCCTGTCACCCTCGGGCTGAGGAGACAGCATCCGAGGGAAAGTGGGAGGTTTTGTGCAAGGAGGATGGTCTCCTCCCCTCTCCTGGTGTGTGTTCAAAAGACTCATTTTCTGGGAAATGGGAGGAAGGAAAGTAGGGGTCAAAGGAGTAATAAATGTTTTCTTTGTAATAACACACTGTCCCCAGGACATCCTTCCCTTGTGTTTCCTATGGGATGTGTCTAGGGATGAGCTCCTTCCCTGGTGGCAGCCCCTCCGATCTTTAGTGGGGGATGAGAAGGACCATGAGTCCAACAGACCTGGGGCCAGGCTGACTTTTAGAGCCTCATGTATCTCCTCAAGGTGGCCGATGATGGGAGATGGTGGTGGAACCTCTGGGCAGTCTCTCTGCTCTCCCTGCCTGTAGGTAGCTTGCTGCCAGGTCTCAAGTGCTTGCCCTGCTGAATCCTCCCCAGGGCCACTGTGCCCTAATGGGGGCTGTTGTCCCTGTTCTGTCTGAAGGAAGAGGCACAGAGAGTGGCTGGGAAGGGTGTCTCAGCCCACTGTCACACATTGGAAAGCAGCAGAAGGGGGCGAGGGAGTCTGAGGAGCCCAGTACACTGACCACTGTGGGAAGCACCACCCCTGCCACCTACAGGTTGTGGGGTCTCCCCCATTAGGGACCCCACGCTAAGGTCACTCCCTGGACCTCTCTGTGTCAGGGAGAGCCTGGTAGTTGGTGAGGGTGGCCCCGTGATCCCTCACCAAAGTGTCCTCTGTTGCTCCCAGACTCTGATTGGCCGGAAGCCCGGCTGCCCAGTCCCTACCCCTGGTCACTGGTCTCCAGGCCCCAAGTGGAAGTGAGATGCAGGGATCTCCGCCCCCTGTAGATGTTGCTACCCAGTATTGAAAGCCCACTCCATGCCCCCAGCTTGTCCCTAATCTCCTGCCTCTTCTCTCCACCTCCGCCCCGGCCCTCATCCAGTCCAAGTGAATCCCAGTTTTCCTTCTTGGGAATCTCTGCCCCAGGAACACAGCTTTCTTCCTCACGCCGTATCTCTGGCCAGTTTAATGGCAAGGAAAACCGAGGTTCAGAGACTGTGGGTGTCCCACGTGATTCTCAGCAGCAGTACTGCACTCTCCTCCCAGGCCCCCTCTTTTAAACACTTTAAATGAGGTGACATTCACATCGCATGCAATTACCTTATTTTAACGTGAATAATACTGTAGGTATTTCAGGCCCAGTCCTAAAAGGGCAACCACTACTACCATCTAGTTTCAAAATGAGCCTCCATTCCCCAGAAGAAACCTAAATTTATCCCTACTAAGCTGTTACTCCCTCCCAGACTCCCCAGAACTCCCTGCTTCTTAGAATGGAAGGGGAAACTCATTCAGAGACACTTCTCATGCTGTGGGCGTGGAGCTCTTTGACTATATGAATCCAGCAGCCATTCATGCCCAGTCGGGGCTGGTTTGCCACCCAAAGCAGAGGCAGACAGAGCCATGCTGAGGTCGGGGACCCCACAGCAGCCATTCTGTGGCCTCTGAGCCCACCAGGGCAGGCATATTTCCAGAACGCGTCAAAGGGGCCGGCGGGAAGCCAGGGGTCGAGCTGCCGACAAACCTCACGGACCCCTGGATCGCTGGCCCCTGTGGGTTGGGCTTGGGGAAGGCCTGGAGAGGAGGCTGCATCATTGGAAATGCAAATGGCAATGGCCTGGTTGTGGTGGAGCAAAGCTTGGCCTACAAGATTGAAGACACAGACCTCCTGCCCGCTGGGCCGGACCTGCAGCCATTCTTCTCGGGGTGGGGTCCGCAGGTCTGGCTTGCTCTCGGCCCCTGACCTGCCTCAGAGTCCGGGGGTTTTGGAACTGTGCCTTCCCATCTCCACCCACCCTGACTGGTGCCATGAGGGGCCTGGATCCTGGGATCCTGTTCCTCTTGGGCAGCAGAGACTGGGGGACCAGAGGAGATGATGGGTCTACAAGCTCCACATTCGAACCCTAGCCCACCACTGAGAGTCTGGGGGTCCGAGATGAGGGAGTTGATGTCTCTGAGCCCCAGTTTTGTCACCACTAAAATGAGGCCGACATACTGGGGCAGAGTGCCAGCCCCAGGACTAACAGAGGTCTGTTTCCTACTGACAATACCTCTTACTCCTAAAAACAGCTCCAACAACCACAGACTAGGGAACACTCAACCCAGGCCAACTTGTCAGAGGCACGTGAACCAGAGCGACTCCATCTTGAATTGGGGCTGGGTAAAGGGAGGCTGAGACCTGCTGGGCCACATTTCCAGGAGGCTAGGCATTCTTCGTCACAGGATGAGATAGGAGGTCGGCACAAGATACAGGTCATAAAGACCTTGCTGATAAAGCAGGTTGTAGTAAAGAAGTCGGCCAAAGCCCCAAACCCAAGATGGCCACGAGAGTGACCTCTGATTGTCCTCACAGCTCATTATGTGCTAATTATAATGCATTAACTGCTACAAGACACTCCCACCAGCGCCAAGACAGTTTACAGATGCCATGGCAACATCTGGAGGTTTCCCTACATGGTCTCGGAAGGGAGGGCAGAAACTCTCAGTTCTGGGAATTGCCCACCCCTTTCCTGGAACCCTCATGAATAGTCCCACCCTTGTTTAGCGTATGATCAAGAAATAACCATGAAAATGGGCAACCAGCAGCCTTTGGGGCGACTCTGCCTATGGGGCAGCCTTTCTTTTTTTTCTTTCTTTTTTCTTTTTTTTTTTGAGATGGAGTCTTGCTCTGTGGCCGAACTGGAATGCAGTGGCATGATCTGGGCTCACTACAACCTCCGCCTCCTGGGTTCAAGCGATTCTCCTGCCTCAGCCTTCCTAGTAGCTGGGATTACAGGCACCTGCCACCACACCCAGTTAATGTTTTGTATTTTAGTGGAGACAGGGTTTTGCCAGGTTGGACCAAGCTGGTCTCGAACTTCTCACCTCAGGTGATCCACCTGCCTCGGCATCCCAACGTTATAGGATTACAGGAGTGAGCCGCTGCGCCCGGCGAGAGTAGCCATTCTTTTATTCCTTTTCTTTCCTAATAAACTTGTTTTACTTTATGGACTTGCCCCGAATTCTTTCTTCTGTGAGATCCAAGAAACTTCTCTTGGGGTCTGGATCGGGACCCCTTTCCAGTAACAAACTTGCTTGACCTCTCAGATCCCCCGTGTCTTCATCTGTAACCAAAGACAAAGCCTCCCCCGAGGTTCCAACAGTGAGGAGAGAACGCATGGGAAACGAGGGGCACAGAGTTGGTGTGCAGAACCAATATCACAGACTGGGTGTCAAGCCACTGTCATTGAAAGTAATATGATACTCTCCCCTAGAAGTTATGAGGAACAATATCACAGGGGGGTGTGTACCTTCTCCGGTAGTGGGAGTAGTATCATCATCTCTTCCTTTAGATGACAGGAACAATATCACAGAGTGGATGTACACCCCGTGTGTTTTTGGAAGCAATGTCATTCTCTCTTCTTCTAGGTTTTATAATTCATATCACGGGCAGGTTGTACACCCCTTGTTATATTGGATGGAATGTCAACCTCTTTCAACCTGTATCTTTAGAACAATATCCCACGGGAGTTGTATATCTCTTCAATATTGGTAGTAATACCATCTTCTCCTTTCCTGGATATAAGAAACAATATCACAGGAGGGGTGTACACCCCTTGCAATATTGGTAGTAATATCTCTCCCCTGTGGTTATTAAGGACAAAATCCCAGGGTGGCTGTACTGTTCCTACTTTATTGGGAGTAATATCATCCACTCACCCACTGGATATCAGGAACCATATCACAGAAGAGGTGTCCACCCCCTTCGATATTGTCAGCCATGTCATCGTCTTCCCGCCTGGATATTAGGAACGATCTGTACATTAGGAACTACATCACAGGGGTCTGTACACCTTCTGCGATATTGGGATTAATGTTATCCTCTTCCCCAACTGAATGTCAAAAACGATATCACAGAAGGGTGTACACCCCCTGCGATATGGCCAGTAATATCATCGTCTCTACCTTTGGATACTAGGAACAACATCACAGAGGGTGTGTATACTCCCCAGCAATTTTGGGCATAATGTTATCCTCCCTTCCCCTGGAATTAGGAAGGATATCCCTGGTGGTGGGAGGTGGAGTACATTAAGAACAACATCACTTAGTGGGTGTACATCGCCTGCGATATTGGGTGTAGTATCATACTCTCTTCCCTAGGATATCAAGAACAATATCACAGGAGGGGTGTACAGCCCCAGCCCCTGCGTTATTGGGAGTAATAGCATCTTCTTCCATTCTCGATATAAGGAACAATATCCTAGGGTGGGTGTACATCCCCTGCGATATTGGGCATATTGTCATCGTCTCCCAACGTGGATATTGGGCGTAGTGTCCCAGGGGGGTGTATGCCTTCTTCGATATTGGGAGTAATATCATCCTCTCCCCTCAGGATTGTAGGCAAAATATCGAAGGGGTTTTACAACTCGTGCGATACGGGCAGTAATATCATCCTCTCCCTACCTGGATGTTAGGAAGTATATCACAGGCGGCTGTACACTTCTTGCCATATTGGGAGACTTATCATCCTCTCCCATCATGGATATTAAGAAAAATATTACAAAGCAGGTGTACACCCCCTGAGATATTGAGAGTAATATTATGCTCTCCCCTTCGGGATATTAAGACCAATATCGCAGGAGGTGTGTACAACCCCTGCGATATTGGGAGTCATATCATCCTCTCCCACTGAGTATAAGAAACAATATCACAGGAGGATGTACCCCCCCTGTGATATTGGGAGTCATATCATATTATTTGGAACAATAGCACAGTGGGTGTGTACAACTCCTGCGATATTGCCACTAGTATCATCGTCTCCCTCCTAGGACATAAGGAACAATATCACAAGGGGGTGTACACCCCTGTGATATTGGGGGTAATATCTTTGTTTCCTCAGCTGGCTAATAGGAACAATGTCACAGAAGGGGTGTACACCCCCTGCTTTATTGGGAGTGATATCATCTTCTCCGTCCCTGGATATTAGGAACAATATCACCAGGGAGTGTACACCTCCTGCAAAATTGACACTGATATCCTCTCACCATCTGGATATTAGGAACCATATCACAGGGGTGGTGTACATCCCCTGCAAAATCGGAAGAAACGTCAACCTCTCCACCTTTGGATGTTAGGGAAAATATCATGCTGGAGGTCCACGCCTACGATGATATTGAGAGTAATATCATCCTCTCCCATCCTGGATAGAAGGAACAAGATGATCGACGGCATGCACACACTGCAGTAGTTTCAATAATGTCATCCTTTAGTCCACGGCTACCAGGAATAACATCATACATGGGTGTACACTTCCTGCGAAACTGGGAGAACTATCATCCTCTCCGGAAAGATATCAGGAACAAGTCTATTAATTATTAATATTAATAAATATAAAAATTAATATTAATCATAGATATCAAAAATCATAATTCAGATATCAAAAATTCAAACTGGTTGAAAACGTTAAAGATTAGTATTAATAATTATTAATATTAACAAATTAATAATAAAATAATGATATCAACAATTAATGTTAATTAAATCAATAAGAAGCGAAGTTGGCAACAAAATACTAATTAATATTTAAAAATAATAATATTAATAAATGACATTAATATTAAAAATTAATTCTTGGAGTAGATTATAAACTATTTTAAACAATTATCCATAATAAATAAAAAACTATTAATTGAAAGTATTACTGATAATTATTAAAATCGATCTTTGATGCTGCATTAATTAATTATATTATTGCCCCGAGCAATAAACTGAGGGTGCAATACACCCGTCTGCAGTCAGTCTAATATTTCCAGAGAGGCAGATGATACTACTCAAAGTATAGCAACCAGGCTGCGAGTCCACGGGGTGGCTCACCCCGCGAGGTGGCTCCCACAGCCAAGGAGAGGGTGGCTATTGTCTCACCGCTGGGTGGCTCATTTCAAGGAGGTGGCCCCCACAGCCAAGAGGGGAGAGGGGTGGCTGGTCCCCACCTCGCTGGGTGGCTCACCCTCAAGCAGGTGGCCCCACAGCCAAGGGGGAGAGGAGAGGGGGTGGCGGCTGGTCCCCACCTCGGGTGGCTCACCCCTGCGAGGTGGCCCTAACAGCCAAGGGGAGAGGGAGAGGGGTGGCTGGGTCCCCACCTCGGGGTGGCCTCACCCCCAAGTGAGGCTCCCACAGCCAAGGGGAGAGGGAGAGGGGTGGCGGCTGGTCCTCCTCGGGCTGGGGTGGCTCACCCCGCGAGGTGGCCTCACAGCCAAGGGGAGAGGGAGAGGGGTGGCTATTGGTCCCACCTCGGGGTGCCTGCCCCCAAGCAGGTGGCTCCTAACAGCCAAGGGGGAGAGGGAGAGGTGGCTATTGGACCCCTCCTCAAGGGGTGCCCACCTCGGTGAGTGTGGCCCCACAGCCAAGGGGAGAGGGGTTGAGTCCCCACTGCAGTGGGGTGGCCTACCCCCCTGCAGGTGGCTCCCAACAGCCAAGGGGGAGAGGGGGGTGGATATTGGTCCTGCCATTATTGGTCCCCACCTCCGCGCGATTTGTGTTTCAAGTTAAACAGTGTTGAGAGCAGGAAGTTACTGCTTAGCTTGAAAGAGGCATTCTGATCTAGCCACGACAAGGTAGAGAATAAAATAAAATCCATTGTAAAGCCCTCAAAGTAATCTGAGTAGGCCATGCTTATTTCATAGTGACCAATCACATTCTTCCTTCCGGCAGGATATCAGGAACAAGATTATTAATTATTAATATTAATAAATATAAAAATTAATATTAATCACACATATTAAAAATCACAATTAAGATACTATAAATACTGGTGAAAAATGTTAACAATCAGTATTAATTAATAATATTAACACAACTAATAATAAAATAATGGTATCAACAACCAATGTTACTTAGATACTAAGGGATGTTTGTTGGCAAAAAAATAATAATATTAAGAAATAATAACATCGATAAATGACATTAATATTAAAAATTAATTCTTGGAGTAGATCATAATCTATTTAAAACAATTATCTGTAATTAACAGAAAATTATTAATTGATAGTATTATTGATAATTGTTAAAATCGATCATTGATGCGTAATAATTAATTATATTATTACTCCCGGAGGAATACACTGAGGGTGTACACCCGTCTGTGAAACAGTTCATTATTTCCAGAAAGGCAGATGATACCACTCAAAATATAGAAACCAGGATGTGAGTCCACCATGGCTCCCAATAGCCAAGGGGGGGAGAGGGGGTGGCTATTGGTCCCCACCTCGCGGGGGGTGGCTCACCGCTCTCACAATGTCACTGTTTTTTTACACCCCCTGCAGTACAATGAATGTTATTATCTTCTCTCACTTTAGCTGTTGAGAACAATATCACATGGCGGAAAACACACCCAGCACTATTGGGAGTATTATCATTCTCTCTTCTTCTGGATAGTAGAAAAAATATCTCAGGCGAGTTGGACAACCCGTTTCGTATTCACAGTATTATCATTCTCTGCCAGCGTGGATATTAGGAACCATATCACAGGGGGCGTGTTGACTTCCTCGATATTGGTCGCGAAATCATCCTCTCCTCACTAGGTATAGGAAACAATCTGACATTTAGGGTAGACACTCCCCGCGACTTGAGGTGTAATATCTCTGCCTGAGTATTAGGATCCACGATGGACACACAGCGTGTTTAAGATTTTGTGAGTAATATCATCTCCCCCTCTAGACATTACGAGCAGTATCATAGACGGGTGTACACCCTCTCCAATATAATTAGGAATATCATTCTCTCCCCGCCTGGATATTAGGAACCATATCAAAGGAGTGTTTATAACCCCTGTGACATTCTGAGTAATATCATCCTCTCCCAGGTGGAAATTAGGAACAGTATCACCGGTGGCATGTACACCCTCGGCGACATTGAAAGTAATATCATCCTCTTCCCTCCTGGATCATGGGAACAACATCACTGGGGGGTGTACACTTTCTGCGATATTTGGAGTAACATCATCTTCTGTGCCTTGGAATATTAATGACAATATCACGCGGTGAGCGTGTACATCTTTTGCAATATTGGGAATGAAATTATCCTCTCTCCCCCTGCAAATTAGGAAAGATAGCACAGAGTGGGTGTTCACCTCCTGCGATATGGGGATTAATACCATCTTCTCCCCTTCCGGATATCAGGAAGGGTATCACACGGGAATGTACAGCGTCTGCTATACTGGGAGTAATATGAACCTCTCGGCCTTGAGATATTAAGAAGAATATCACAGGGTGGATGTACACCCCCTGCCACCTTGGGAGTAATATCAGCCTCTCCCCTCCATGGATATTAGGAACAATATCCCAGGCTGGGTGTACGCCTCCTGCTCTATGGGGAGTCATATCATCCTCTCCCTTCCAGCATATTAATAACAATATCACAGGGCGGGTGAACACAGCCTGCGATACTGGAATTATTATCATCCTCTCCCCCTCCGGATACTAGGAACCATATCACAGAAGAGCTGTATCCTCCCTGCGATATTGGGAGTAATATCATACGCTTCTTCCGTGAATATTAGGAGCAATATCACCAGGTGGCTGTCCGTTCGTTGCTATGTTGGGAGTCATGTCATATTCTATCCCCCTAGATATTAGGATTAATGTCACAGCGTCAGTGTACACCTACTGCGATATTAAAACTAATGTCATGATATCAGTCCCTGGATATTAGGAACGACGTCACATGTAGGTGTACACCCCTTGTGGTATTAGGAGTAATAATATGATTAATTATTAAACATCAATGATCGATTTTAATAATTATCAATGACAATTAATAGGATACATTATTAATTATGGATAATTATTTTACATATAGGATTATGCACACTTAAAATTAATTATTAATATTAATGTCATTTAACAATATTATTAGTTCTTAATATTAATCATTTTTTTATTACCAGCATCTCTTAGTATTGACTTAAACAACATTAATTGCCGATATCATTATTTTATTATTAATAGTGATATTACTATTAATTATTAATACTAATCGTTAACATTTTTAACCAGTATTAATTTTTACTATCTTTATTATGATTATTAATATCGATGATTATTATTAATTTTTATTATATTTATTAATATTAGTAATTAATAGACTTGTTCCTGATATCCGGCGGGGAGAGGATATTACTCCTAACATGGAATAAAGTGTACACCCCTCTATGATGTTATTCCTAATAGCCAGGGGGTAGAGGATAACATTATTGAAAGAGAGAACAGAACCGGCCTCAGCAACAAGAAGGAAGGAGATGCAGGGTCAAGCAGCCGTGTGGATCCATCACACTCAACATTCACACCAAGCGGAGCACAGGCAGGACCAGCCGATGGGGGCGCCGTAGTGGAGGCTCTCTGGGGTGGAGGCCCTCTGGGTGGGCAAGATTCTCTACCTAAAACTCAAATAGAAGATCTACACAGCAGTAGTTACAGAAAACACACACTAAGAAAAAGGCCAAAATAAAAATAGGACACCAAGTTTGGTCAACCGGGTCTCACAAGCCAGTAGGTAAGAAAGCCCAGGAGGGCCCACCAGAGGAGGTTGGGGTGGGTTCCTGCCTGCAGGGGGCCTGGGACACCCCATTCCGACAGACGAGGACCCAAGCTTTGGGGAGAAAGCTGTCAGAGTCACCAGTGAGCTGTTCAGAGCTGGAGCCACAGAGCAGGGGAGGAGCGCTGGCCATGTCCCCGTGTGGGCTGAGAAGCTGGGGTGGGGGCACACCCCCAGGGGCCAATGCAAACAGTGGACTGCGGGCCCTCCTCCTGCCCAGAGGATGCTCAGCTCCCAAGGGACCACCAAAGTCTGGAACCCAGGGACACACCACCTGACCCTCATGCCCAGGCCTCCTGGACCACGCAATGTCCATCACAGGCAGGCAGTCTGGGTTTGGGGCCAGGACAGGGGTGGATGGTCCTGCTAGGCAGGCCTCCTTCTCCTTACCAGCTGGGCTGGTTGTACTGTAGTTTCGTTCTGGCAACATATTGCTGCCCACTTTGGCCACACCAGTCCCCAGCTCCCTGGCTAGGCCCAGTGCTGTCCAACCTACCTACACAGGCCCCAGACACCCAGTGCCCCCAGTCTCCCGTCAGCCAGGAGGACCCATGCTCACCCCCTGAAGTATTTGTGGGAACCTGCATCCAACAGGGACCCACAGCTCAGGGCCAACTTCCATGGGGCCTCTTGGTTGTGGTGGTAGAGGTGGTGGGGAGTTGACCTGCAGCCCTCCCATCCTGGCCACTGTGTTCTGTGGGGATCATTCAGTCCTGGGAGCTTCCTAGGGACCCCAGAAGGAAGAGAACAGGGTGGTCATGGCGGCCTCAGCCCCAGGCTCTGGGCCCGAGTGCAAGAGTCTTTCGGTTCTGGTTTGATCTGGGCAGTAACAACAGGTCAAGTCATTCACACAAGGATTGGCTTCAATATAATGCATCAAGGGACTGTGGAGGACACAGATCAGCCTCCAGGCCAGTTACACCTGGTGACTTCGCCAGTGCAGCCTAGGGAGTGGAAAAGCTGACCCCTGACCTCTCCACCTACCCTGCCCACCAGATGCCAGTAGCGGCCAGGGATCCCTGACTTCAGGCAGAGGCAGACAGCACAGTTGCTGCCTCCTTTGAGCCCATCCCAGTGCCCACAGGGCCTGGAGAAACCTGGCAGGGGCTGAGTTGGGAGAATCCGGCAGGGAGATGCCAAGTGAAGAATGTGAGGGACTGGGTATGAGGGGCACTAGGGCACAGGGTCTGCTTCCCCTGGGGAGGTGGCAGTGAGACATATAGTAGCCAAACCTCCGCAGGCACCACCCTGCTGCCAGGCACGTGTGGTGCCCATACCCACCCCAATGGCTGCAAGAAGGTTCTTCATCAACAAAAGGGGAGGACGCACCCACACCCATATAGGCATTGGTGCCCACACACATCAGAGAAGAAAATTGCTGCTGTGCCCAAGGTGTGGGGAAAGGGGCAATGTCCCCTTCCTCCCCATGGTGGGTCCAAAATTACCCGCTCCTGCCAGCACCCCCTCCCCCAACTCCACAAGCTGCTGACCTCCACTGCAGTGCCATGCCATGTGCCAGGAACAGCTCAGCGGTACATCCCAAAGGGTGCTATCCTGGAGCGGCTGTGCTGGGCAAGGGACACGTTTCCTAGTCACAGAGGTTTTCTTTCTTTACTGCTCACCGGCCCTGTGCCTCGGTTTCCCCCACTGTGGCACAGTGTAAAAATTCCATCTTGAAGGCTAGGAACCCAGGAAGATCACCACACCTGGTGAAATGGGGGGTGAAACTCCCTGCCTTGGACCTCTTGCTCCAGGACTGATGTCCACTGGGACATGGCCAGGCCAGCATCCTGGGGAGGACTGCATTCCTTGCCTGGGGAACTTTACTCCCAGTTAGGAATCACTGGAGTTGAGACCCCTAATGGATTGGGGGAACCACGGGGTAGAATGGAGGTAGCCCCATCATACAGGGCTGTGTAGACCCCAGAAAACAAGCATTGAGTTCAGACTCTCATCTGAAGCTGGCCACCTGAAAGTATTTGTGCTTTGGGGTGTGATGATGGCCTGGGGTCAGGGAACTGGTTTGGACACGCAGGACGTTCTCTGCAGCTCCCTAAGGTACAGGGTATGTTGCTAAGTATATGCTTTTAAAAACTCTAGGAGGAGAGGGCACCCAGAAGGGGCCCTGAAGTCAAGGGCATGGTCCAGCCTTTCCACCTCCCCAGCTGAAGACATGCTGGAGGAGAGTTCTCCAGAGTTTCATAACAAAGAAGAGAAAAAAGAAATCAAAAAGACCTGGAGGATAGGCAAGCTAATGAGGGCTGACTGGGATTACCCTGCCTAATCCTCAAAACAAGCCTTCCCTATCTGTCCTCTGGGCCAGGTGAGGAAACAGGTCACAGTAGGACATTCAGACCCTGGGCAGGCAGCTGGCAGCCTGGAGCCCAGGAGGTGCAAACACATTTTTACTAAGGCACATCCTGCACAGCCCTAAATCCATTAAAACTTGAGGCAATACAGCACATACCCTGTGAGCACAGGGTTGGGGCTGGGGTTACAGATTAACAGCATCTCAAGGCAGAAGAATTTTTCCTAGTACAGATCAAAATGGACTTTCTTATGTCTTCGTCTTTCTCCATAGACACAATAACAGTCTGATCTCTCTTTCTTTCCCCCACACAGAGTGTCACCACTGTATGTCAGCCACTGGGGGACAGGCTTCAGCTTACACCCACCTTCCAAATTCCACCCTCTCACCTTGGCAGAAGCTGGCCAGGAATTGGGGCCAATGGATGGGTGGGGTCTGCACACGACACCGTGTTCAGGTCCCCATGACGGCTTCACACATGGGTGGTGGCCCTGCAGTTCCCGGTGCCACACACACGCCAGCCCCTGCTCAGGCCCTGATCTTTGAGGAGGGGGAGCAGCAGAACCCGGGCACTGACCCCACAGTGCCACTCACACCCACAGACGATTCTCCAGACAGGCATCAGGTCTCGGTCCTGGCCACCTCCCCCTGCAGGGCCTCAGCTCTTTCCTGGGACTCACGTGGTCCTTCCTCACATGCAGCTCTGGTAGGATGCATTGATCTGTACCCAGGGGCTCTGAGGTGACAATGGTCACGCTCATGCAGAGTGCAAGGGCACAGGCTGGATGCCCATTGTGGGGACCCTGACTGCAGCACTCCCAGACTATCATCGGGCATGTTGGCCCCCAGGCTTAGCTAGGGCACCAGCAGTAGGAGTGCACTGCTCTGGACTCTGCAGGAGGAGGACAACTGTCACCACATCTTGAAGTTCTCCTGCTGGTGTCACTCTGTGCTTCTCATCTCCTGGTTGTAGGATTCAGGGCAGACTCTCTGAACACCTTGTGGGAAACAGCACAGTCCAGCAGAGCAGAGGAGAAAAGCCCAGCTGCAAAGATAAAAAAATGGCAGGTGTGACATGGGCCCGCATTCAGATTCTGTATTTAGATGAGGTCTTCCGGAACACCTGCTCTCATTGGATAATACTTCAAACATATGTGTGTGTGTATATATAGACATATATCAGCAGTATATAGAGCAGTATATACATATATATAAAACATATTATATACGTGTGTGTGTGTGTGTCTGTGTGTATATATATATATTTTTGGAGATAGAGTCTCACTCTGTAGCCTACGCTGAGCAGCTGTAATGATCTTGCCTACTGCGTGTCTCCACTGCTGGGTCCTGTTCAATCACTCTCCTCCCTCAGCCTCCCGAATAGCTGAGATTACAGAGCATGCACCACCACAATTTTTGTACTTTAGTAGAGATGCATGTTTCACCATGGTGGGAAAGGTTGTCGAACTTGGCCTCAGGTGATTCACCCACCTGCTCCTCCTAAAGTGCTAAGATTACAGTGCTGCGGTGGCCGCTTCGTTCAGTTACGTGTGCTAAAACCACAAAAATTAGCCAGGCACCGGTGATGAGTACAGTCTGGGTAATTCAGGAGGCTGAGGGCGGGAGATGAAGTGAACTCCTGGCATCGCGGAGCTGCAGTGAAGCGGATGGCGATCACTGCACTCAGCCTGGGCAACAGAGCAAAGACTCTGTCCTAAAAAAGAAGAAAAACAAGAAAAAAATGGGCCTATGGACTGTTCATGGCAAAAATTAAGGAAAGAATAAAAGACTCTACTAATAATGGTGACATGAGCTGCTCATATTGTCATTTCTCTGGGACCTAATATTGGGAGGAGGTGGAACTGCCGCCGGGCTCAGGTGATTTTCGGGCTGTTCCCCAAATCACTGCAGCTTCTTCCCTGCTGGTTGCCAGTCCTGCTGCTGTGCGGAGTCCTGTGTGGCAGGAGGCACCTGCGGCAGCTTCCAGTGGGATAGGCCCTGCGTCATTCTGAGCCTGAATGCCGTAGAATACTGGGAAGTGAGAACCTGCGAGCAGGAGGGGTTCAGGGATGGGCGATTCAGCTTCTCCAGGGATCAGTGAGCCAGCGAAGCTGGGAAGAATCTCCTTTCAGGTCAATGGCTCCAAGGCTGAAGTCAGCATGTTCTGTGCATTGTGATGACTGACTGCATCCATAGGAAACATATCCGGTCTCCTTTCTAGGTGATGTTGGGAACACCTTGATGGGCACTGGTGGATTTCAATTCCAGCAAAGCCACTCTAAATGGGGGAAATTGAGCTAAAGGGGCTGGAGTAAGTAAACAGCTTTAGTCCACCTATGCTCTCCGCCTCCGTTCCATTCCTTCCTTCCTTCTGAATCCATGCTACCCCTTTCCTTGCCCATTCCTGAATATGCATCAAATAAGGGTTATATCTCACCAGGCTGATTCTGTATTCCACCTTATATGCGGCCCCAGTCCTTTGAGATGCAGAACCTTGAATTCCTGCTCTCTTTCTCTCTGCAACCTGAGGACCACCTGAATTCCTCTTTCCCTCCAGCCACCTTTTCCTCTAGCCACCCCCTCCAGCCACACCCTTCCCTCCACCCCCTTTCACTCCAGCCGCCTTGCTTTCCCTCCAGCCCACCCCCACTCAACCCACCCTTCCCTCAATGGCCACCTTCCTTGGCCCACCCTCAGCCCACCCCTTCCCTCCCAGCACCTCCAGCCCACACGCTGCTCTCCAGCCACCCTTCCCCTTTAACTACTGAAGACCTCCTGCAAAATCATCTTGGGAGGAAGGCACAGACCACAGACTGTTTCATGTGTGTCCTGTGTTTTTCCTTCTAGCACATCATCCCTTAACTTTGGCAGAATTAACTTTTAAATGGTTAAGAGAGACTGTCTCCCAGGCCTTTTAGTTTACAGATGCTGCCTCAGCCATGCTCAGCTCTCTGGCCTTTCTTCTTTTACTGCAGGAGGAGGGTGAATTCCATGTCTAAAGCCTTCCAGTTCTCCATAGGTTTCTGGGGACACAATTACCCATCAGAAACATCTCTATAAAATATAAGTAGGCAGTTATTAGTAGCAGTTAGGGTTAAGTATGGCTTGCGCTCAAACGAAGCCCTTGGCCTTCAGGGCTCACACATATAAAAGTGTCTTTTCACATGAAGATCTGAAGGCAGGCAATCCTCCCTGTGCACTGGATCTGTGATCTTATCAGAGAGCCTTAGCTTCTCTTATCGTGCCTCAGGCACTTTGATGAAGGTGGTTGTCTTCTAGATCACCTCATGCCCCAAGATAGCGGCACTTTGTTCCTGCAATCACCGCTGCATTCAAAGCAGCGGAAAAGAAAAATAAAATAGCATACTCAGTAGTTCAGCTCCTTTTAAGGAGTCTTTTTAGACGTCCTGCTCAACAATTCTACTTATATCACATATGGGCCAGAATCTTTGCTAGCTATGGTGCACAAAGAGCTGGGAGATAAACATTTGGTGCAGGGCCTTGAGTCCAGAAGCAGAGGAGAAATGGAATGTTAAGACCAACTGTTGTTTCTACTCTCTCACATGGCTTGTTAGTTGAGCCTTGGAGGATGAGTGGGTTATTCTGAACAGGCTTGGAGAGAGAGACACAAGCAGGATGGTGTGTGTGGAAAGAAGCTATGCTGAAATTCATGAGATAAAGAGGAGTCTCCCCCCTCACTGCAGATTCTTCTGGCTTCTACAAAACTCAAAAGGGCTTCTGAATTATTTCATACTTTCTGAGATTTAGAAGTCCCACAATTCAATTATGTAATGGTAGACATAGTCTCCTTGAGGGATTAAAATGCGTCTGTTTGGGTTTGGAAAGGAAACCTAGATGCAGGGGAGGAGAGTTTCAAGGTTCCTGGAGACACAATGCTGGAAAGAATTCAGGCAAAATAATCCAATAGCCTTCTGACTGCTCTCTCTGGTGCACTGTTGTGAAGTCTAAAAGCCGTGATGCTCCCCAGGAATAGCCAGTGTTCTTTTCAGGAAAGTGTCTAGAACTGGACTTCCATTGTTAGCTCTCTGCTTCACAGAAAGCCTTCTCGAGTCCAGAGGCTGAAGACAGACTATATGGCACCCAAGGTTTCCTCCGTGGTTTTCTTCCGGGCATCTCTGAGGCATCGGAAACAGGGTCCTGGCTCAACATAGAGTTTCAAAATGAATCAAATATTTGGATGGAAGGAGAAGCCTTCAAAGTAGCTATTCTATTACTTGGCATTTTATCTTCCTACGAAATGAGACAGAGCTATAAACTTCTCACTGCAGCTGTGAGGAAGAGGATCTAAAACATTTTGTGTAGCCTGTTTTCTGCTACTCTTAGCAGAGTGCCTGAACTGAGTAATTTAAAAACAAGTGCTTCTCACAGTCCCGCAGAGGTGGGAATACAAGGATAGGGGTGGTGGGCATCTGGCAAGAATTTTGTGCTGTGTCATCCCACAGGGAAGGTGGAGCAAAGCATGAAGGAGTAAGAGGTCATACTCTCACTTTTGTAACAGACCAGCTCTTGTGATAAGGAACCCCACTCCCCAGTAACAACATTAGTCCACTCCCAGAGGCAGAAACCCTCCCATGACCTAGAATCACCCCATAGGATCCACCTCCCCTCAGCACTACTGCATAGGATTCGGTTCTCAACACTTGGAAATGTGGGGGACACTTTCAAGCATAATAAGAAGAAATGGCAAAAATAAATTACTTATGCGGTGTTTATCACTGATAATAAGGTATGCACAAAACATCATTTATGATCTATATTCGCTATATTGTATCATTGCTCCTGGCCTAATGTTAATTCGCTAGAAATAAAAAACAAAGATTTTGTCCGAGGGAGAGGTATTAAGAAAAGAGCACACACCATAACTTTAGTTAAACTGAAACTGGTGGGAAGTAGTGTTTTAAAAACCTTTTTTTATTTGCTTCTGGTTGTTTTGGAGTCCGGTGGTGACATTTCAAGGAGGAGTTGTCGTGGGAAGAGCAGATTTCAGGAGCTTTTAGTAAGAGTGCATGAGGAAGATGGGGAAGGAGGAGGACAGGTGACTTAGAAAGATTCTTGGTGGCAAATTACAAGAAATAGAATAAGGCGGTGACTTCAAGGAGGCATTCAAAAGATGTTGATAGCACACAGCTCTCTCTTTCTGTCCTCTCCCCATCTCCTCTCTCTGTCTCTGACTTTGTCTGTCTGTTTCTCCTCTCTGGGTCTCTCTCCTGGTTGCTCTGTCTCTCTCTGTCTTTTTAAAGATTCTGTGTGTGTCTCTGTCTCTCTCTTCCCTCATCCCTTTTATCTCTCTCTGTCTCTTCTCTGACTTTTCTGTCTCTCTTTTCCTTCTTTCTCTTTCTTTCTTTCTTTCTTTCTTTCTTTCTTTCTTTCTTTCTTTCTTTCTTTCTTTCTTTCTTTCTTTCTTTCTTTCCTTCTTTCTTTCTTTCTCTCTGTGTATTGTGTGGTATTATTGTGTGTATTATTGTATCTCACTCTCTTGGTATCTCAGTCTCACTACTCCATCCTCGCAGCTCTCTTGGTTTCACTAATGCCTCCCCACCTGATGATCCAGTGGGATTAGCAGGGAATCGGATTCAGTTCTTACCGCCCGCATCCTGTGCCCATCCATGCGCTGGGCAAGGAGAGGGACTGATCGCTTCTGCCAGCCTGGCTGGACATGCTGACCCTCCGGGATCACAGGCAGTGGAAGGAGCCAGCTCTGGAAGGTCGGGAATCAGGACCTGTGATGGATGGAAGCCTAAGTAGCATGTTGAGCAACAAAAATGACCAACACTTGGTCTGACAGCAGGAGCTCAAATTGAGGTCCCTAGGGCCCAGCAAGCAGTGGCCCATTGTGGCAAGAAACTTTTGAACAAAAAAATAGCCCCCTTGGTCCCAGGCCGGTGGCTCAAGCCTGTAATCCAAGCACTTTGCTGGGAGCCGAGGCGGGTGAGATCACGAGGTCAGGGTGAGACTGCATCCTGGCTAACTGCGGTGAAACCCCATCTACTAAAAATTAGCTAGCCAGGCGAGGTGGCGGAGGGGCGCCTGTAGTCCCAGCAGCTACACGGGAGGCTGAGGCAAGAAAGAATGGGCGGCGTAAGCCAGGGAGGCGGAGCTTACAGTGAGCGGGTGGGCACTGCACTCAGCCTAGACAGAGAGACTCCGTCTCAAAAAAAAAAGAAAAAGAAAAAGAAAGCTAATGAGTGTTCCAATGGCCACCTCTTAAGCAATACAATTGACCCGTGAACAATGCAGAGATTAGGTGCACCAACTTCCTTTTCGTTGAGAAATTTATTACAATAACTCTCGACTATGCGAAATTTTTAACAATGGCCTGATATTTTTGGTTGTAAGCCTCAGTGATCACGCAGATAGTCGGTTAATGCATATTTTGTGTGTTATATGTGTTGTATAGTGTATATAGGGACTACAGGTGTGCCACCATGTCCTGCAAATGTTTTATTTTTATTTTTTTATTTTTTGTAGAGACAGGATCTGCATTTATGTGTGGCTTAGGTCTCTCCAAACTCTGGTCTCAAGCTGTCCTTGTGTCAGGGTCCTAAAGCACTGAGATTATAGACATGAGCACGGCATACAGCTGATTTATTATTTTATTTTCTCAGAACTCTATGCAACCTGATTCTTAATACATAAGGAAAGAGAAGCCAGACAAAGGTGGAAGGAGTTACACACGATGTGAGTGTAATTTCGCACTTAGACAAGAGAAGCGAATTATAAAAATAAAAGATTCACATGTCGCAATTGGCTGTGGGCTTGGATATGGACTCCAGCACTTTTTATTTTTATTTTTTTAGGAGATAGTGTCTCACTCTCTTGCTCAAACTAGAGTGCAGTGATATAACCATATCTCACTGTAATCTCAAACTCCTGAGTTCAAGTGATCCTCCTGCCTCAGCCTCCCAAGTAGCTGGGACTACAGATGTGCCATCGCTCCAGGCTAATTTTTTTCTTTTTTTTTGAATTTTGTAGAGACGAGGTCTCCCTGTGTTGCCCAGGCTAGTCTCAAACATGTGACCTCAAGCAATCCTTCCGCCTTGGCCTCCAAAGCGCTGGGATTATAGGTGTGATCTACTGTACCGGCGAAGAAACCAACCCCACCTCTTTTCCATATAAAGTTTAGCATCTAGATACAAAGCAAAATAAGTTTTAAAGATCAAGGAGTCTGAAGGGAAGCTGCTGGGAGGGGAATGGGCTCAAGGCAGCGTTTTCTGGTCTACAGTTTTGCTTATTCTTGGACTTTCCAAAGTCCTGAAAGAAGCAGAAGGAAAGTGAGAAGGGAGGAAGAGGCAGGAGGAAAGGAGGAGAGCTGCGCCTCTGAGGTTGCAGATTAGCCCAAGGCGGCTCAGTGGCTGGGAAGGAAGGAAGGAAACCCCCAAGGCCGAAGGTGGAGTCAGAGTCCTGGGTCCAGCAGAGACTGGACAGGAGGAGGGTGCCGGGAGCCAAAGACCTTCCTGCTAGCACTGCAACCTCTTAAACTGCTTAGGCTTTTATCCAAATTTGATATGTCCGCATTTTGTAGACCTCCAAACCAAGTCACTCAGGGTAACCCAAGCAGGAAGGGGAGGATGATAGGAGAAGCTCCCCCACCTGATGATGCCCTTCTGGCTTTTATCCATTCCTGGGAATGACTCTTTCTCCAACTCGGGGGATGCCCCTATGGGAGAATACAGTGGCGTGGACCAGCAGTGGAGAATTCCAAGTCCAAAAAACGATTGGCATTTTCAAGGAAAGTAAGAAATCATCCTGCATATATGAAATATTGGGGAAAAAGGTTGTTACTAATAATTCTCAAGCGACCACTCTGGTGAGACTAGATTTCTCTGGGGATGTGTGGAGCAGGGTGTATGTACCGAGTGAGCACATCCCACCCTTCAGACTCCTTCAGCTCCTGTCTACTGTAGCAGTCAGAGGGCAGCTCCGGTCCTCATCTCCTCTGAGAGACCCACTCACTCATTCACTCACTCGTTAACTCATTCACTCACTTACTCATTCACTCCTTCACTCGCTCACTCACTCATTCACTCACCCTTGTACTCACTCACTCATTCATTTACTCATTCACTCACTCATTCACTAACCCATTCACTCACTCACCCACTCACTCATTCACTCACCCATTCACTCACTCATTCACTCACTCATTCACTCATTCACTCAGCCATTCACTCACTCATTCACTCACCCATTCACTCACTCATTCACTCCCTCATTCACTCACTCAGCCATTCACTCATTCACTCACTCATTCACTCACTCACTCATTTCCACTCTTTCCTCCTCCACCACCTTCCATTCCTCCTTCCACTCCATTCCACTCCACCATTTTGTCCATTCCATTCCATTCCATTCCATCCATTCCATTCCACTCTTTCCACCATTCCACTCCATTTCCTCCATTCCATTCCTCCTTTCATATTCATTCCATTTATTCCATTCCACTCCCTCCATTCCACTCCTGTCCATATTCATTCCACTAAGTTCATTGTTTTCCATTCCACTCCTCCATTCATTCATTCATTCACTCACTCAACAATTCCTCACTCACTAACATCTCTCAATCATTTACCCACTTACTAACTCATTTACTCCTTCACTTTCTCACTCCATTCCACACAGCTCACTCACTCACCCATTCAGTCCCACTCCTCCTTTACTCCTTTACTCCTCCTCACTCCTTCATTCATTCATTCAGCAGCACCCTTGACAGGTTCCTCTGTCCTGGGCTCTGCCCTGAGCCTGCAGCAGGAATAGTCAAACTCTGAATCCACAGCATTCCAGAGTTCAGCAGAGACCTGTCGAGAGCTCAGCAGATAGGTGAAATGTCCCCATGTGTGACACTGACAAAGGATGTTTTACCCAAGAGAAGCAGGGGAGGAACAGGAGCATGGAGGCAAAATTTCTGAGAGGGGTGATCAGGAGCCTCCTGTCTAGGAGACCTTTCAGGACAGACCTGAGGAAGGTGGGCAGAGTGGGTAGGGAGAGGAGGGCCTGGGCTGAGGAAAGAGCAGGCTGGGCCTGAGGTTGTCGGGTGCCCGCATGGGCCTCTGGGCAGCACCAGGATCTGAAGGGACCAGAGGACAGGCCAGTGGGCCATGTGTGGGGCCTGTGACTCCGAGTCAGCAGAAAATATGCCTGAATTACATCCTGATAGGTGCATCCTGACTTTGAAGCTGAGGACACCCGAGGCATGGAAGTGGGGTGGATGTGGGGGCAGAGCAGGGCATGGGGAGGGAGCCTGTGCCGGTCCAGGTCAGAGGCAGTGGCTTGGCCCCAGTGGCTCCAGATGCAATGAAGAGCCAAGAGGGACTTTCCTGAGGGACTTAGATGCCGGGGTGGAGGAGCACTGCAAGGTTTCAGCCTGAGCCCCTGGGAGGATGGAGTCACCAGGAGCTGAGGTGAGGAAGACTGAGCGGTGGGGGGTTGTGCGGGGGTGCAGAGGCCTGAGCTCAGTTTGGCCCCTGCAGATTTGAGATGCCCACTCCATGCACAGGCAGAGACGGCAGGGAAGGGGAAGAGGCTGCAGCTCAGGTAGCCCTGGAACGTGCAGCCCGACATGCTGGGGCACTGGGTCATGGTGCCCTCATGGCTGGGAGCTGCTTCCCTCCTGGGATGCCACAACTCCTTTAGGGCCCATCTGCAGCTCCTGCGCTCACCACAGAGGGGAAGTGGGAAGGGCATCTGTCCCTATGCATGTTCTCCTTCACTTTGTCCTAGGCAGGTCCCAGGCAGCACTTCTCCTCCCAAGTGGCTCCCCTTGGCCCCTGCCCCTAGTGTTCACAGCCAGACCCTCGAAGAGGGCTGGACTCAGCAGCTCACTTCTAATGAATAGAACCAGGCAAAAGAGATGGCGGTCTCTCCTGAGATTGGATTGGGAGGGGCTGCAGGTTCCGTCCACTGGAACTCTCCCCCTGGCTCTTGATAGGTGCTAGTTCTGGCAAAGCCAGTCACCTGCCCAGGGCCGAGGGCGGCCTGAAGCTGATGCCACGGAGAGACTGGGGCTTTCAGTCCAAGTTTGTAAGCAAGAGAATCCTGCCAGCATCACAGAAGCGAGCGTGGAAGCAGCTCCTCCCCTGATGAGCCTGAGCCTTCAGAAGACACGGCAGCCCTGGACAGACACCTGCTACAGCCGCGGAGAGCCCCTGGGGCAGAGGGCCCAGTGAAGCCTGCACTCCTGGCCCAAGGAGTAATCATTCCTGTGGTTTAACTCTGTGCTGGTGTGGGCCACAGTTTGGACTAACCTCTCAAGGGACAATAAAGAACAAACACCTCAGGTCCTACTGGGTGGAAGCTGTACGGTGAGCACGGCATGTAATATCTTCCTCTTGAATTAGAAGATTCATTGCTAAGGCTAACGATTAAAAAAAAAATACCTCTAGTTGTAGCACCATTAAAATACATGACTTGCAAAAAAAAAAAAAAAAAAAAGAGCTATAGCTATTCTCTTCCATCTTAGCTAAAGGCATATATTAACATATGTTAATTCCTTGACTGGCTGAGCAATGGGCCAAACTCATGAGAACAGATGTGTGAGGACCGTCAGTGACCACCCTGACCCCAGCCCTTACATAGAGACAAACTTTTCAACATAATCCGTAACCTTGGGGGTCTTGACACTCTAAATTTTATTGTTTTTAATTAACTATTTCTTTTCCCTAAACAATACCTGTTCATCGGAGAGAAAAATAGCATTACCTATACTAAGCAAAAGAAAGGAAATAAAATGCTCAGAAACATTTACATATGTATGCAGACTCACACACACACACACACACACACGCACAGGCTCGTACTGTGTCTAGGACTGCCTTGTCACTTATTTGTATGTCCTGAACATATTTCCATGCCAGTAGACACTTATCCTCGTAGCGGTAACAGCAATTAAATATTATTGCAGCATCTATTTTTATCATCATTTATTTAACTCGTCATGGTTGAACTGTTGGGTTGTATCTATTGTTTTCTGTATTACAGGCAATTTGATGACAAATGACCCATCGCCTAATGTTCAATATAAAAATATCAAGTGTATAAGGAGATAAGGGGTATTTGGCTAAAATAAAATTTTAACTTCTCCATGTAATATATAAAAAGGCATGAATAATTAAATTAGCCTTCTATTCTCCAGCAGCACAGATCCTGAGCCCAGCCAGGTGGGTCGGGTGCTTAACCCTGGTCTGCTCTCCTACCGCCCAGAGGCCAAAGGCCTCAGCTGCCACCTTCCACAGACACCCAGGATTCTCCTCTTCTTTTTTATTAACAGAATAAGCTCTCAGGCTCAGTGCATGAGAGGCAGCGGCTCGACTGCATTCATCAAGTGAAAAACCTAGGTGGCTTGTTTAAAATACACATTCCCTGGCTGCGCTGGCAGAAACTGGACTTCAGTGGTTTTGAGTAGAGTGTGCATAGGCCAGGTGATTCTGAGGACCACGAGGGGTTAGGGATTGCCCGTTAATTCCGGCCAATGGAGAGATCAGACCATCCAGCATTGTCTGCAGCATATTTCTTTTTCCTCTTTTGCAATGAATATTTGATGCTCAGCGGGATGAGCCCCAGGGTGAGGCACACATCCAAGAAAAATCCACGCCTCTCCGTCTTTTCCCCAGGATTGCCCTTTGGCGAGACTCTCTTTTGCGACTGCCACTTTCCTCGGTTCATAGAACAAACCTCTTCTTAGTCTCTTTTGTTGTCACTTATCTATTCAACAAACACCCACTGCGCAGGACCATCCTCCGGTAAGCCGTCCAGTGGGGCCATTTGGGAGCCCTTCTTCGTGAGGTGAGCCCTGAAGGAACCGGGGTCCCATAAGCCCGTGCTTTTGTGGGGGCTGCTCCCTCTCCCATGGCAGAGTAACTGGCACCAGGCTGTTAAGCTGTGGATGGGCAACCGCACATCCCATTGGGTGTGCGTATTTCAGCACGTGGAGTTGGCCAGTGAAGCCGGCCGAGGTCGGCACAGCATACAGCAGCGCGCCTGTCCGTGGGGAGGAAGGGTCCTCCTGCCTACCCTCCAGTCCAGTCCTGTTGCGCCTCCTCCTGCCCCACTCTGACTTTCGCGCGCCCAGGCGTCTCTGAGGGTCGCGCCCGATACCCTCCTCCACCCCAAGGCTTCTTCTCCCCAAGGGCCGGGCTGGGGGCCCGGGAGCGTCACAGCCACCATAGGCCCCGGAAATCGCAGCTTCGTCAAAGCTAAGCCTGCCGCGATCAGCTTTTCCCACCACCTGGATGATCCACTCTCCGTCGTCCGTCCTTCCCGACCTCAGGCTGCAGAGAAAACTTGGGGGCGGGGTTCGAGGAAGCCGCGCCCCAAGGCTCCCAGCACAGCCCCAGGAGGAATCCTGCCGGCAACAAGAAACTGTGCGCGCGGCCGGGCGGGAGCCTCCGCGTCCAGGTGGGGTCTCCGCGCCCCAATTCCACCCCGCCCCGCATCGGCGCTCCCCGCAAGTGAGGGGTTTCCACAGGCCCCGGTGTTCCCGCCCACTCAGGGTCTCTGTCGACCCCCCGGGAGATGCTCCCCGCGTTCTATCCCGCCCCGCTCTGGCGCGCCGGGTAAACG
Source organism: Papio anubis (assembly GCF_008728515.1). Lineage (NCBI taxonomy): Eukaryota > Metazoa > Chordata > Mammalia > Primates > Cercopithecidae > Papio > Papio anubis. Next base: position 33,419 of record NW_022168545.1, read on the forward strand.
ATGTGACCCCGCCCCCCTGCCGTCTCCCCTCCCCAGGACGCTGCCCCCGTCCCCACTTGGGGTGCTCGGGGCATCTCTAAAGCCCCCAACCAGAGTCCTCCAACCCACCCGCGAGGCTCGCGCACCAGCAACGCGGCCCTGCCCGCAGGGACCCCGCCCACCTGTGGCTCTACCCCGGCCTCTGCGGCCTCCCCCACCGCTAACGCGGCCCCCACCTACGACGGCCCCCGCGTAGGTCCTCCTGCCCACACCCGCCCCCCCGCCAGCCCCTGCCCCAGCCCCTAGCCGTGTCCGCGCCCCTAGCCGCGCCCCCGCCCCCGCAGCCCCTCCCGTGCGCTGGGGTCCATCCAGTCACCGCCCATTGGCCCGGGGTCCACGCAGGGGCGCGGGCCTGGAGGCGGTTCCGAGTCTGGCGCGCGCCGGCAGGGTTCCCATTGCCAGCTGCGCAGCCAGACTAGGGGCTGCCCTCCGCCTTCTCGCCATGGACGCGGACGACTCCCGGGCCCCCAAGGGCTCCTTGCGGAAGTTCCTGGAACACCTCTTCGGGGCCCGCAAGCCATCGGCATGCTGACCAGCTGCGGGGATGCTCAAGGTGCGCGCCCCCCTCCCGGCGGCGAGGGAGGGACGGACGGAGGGGGGAGAACAGGGCGAAGTGGATGGGGCGACGGGGCAGAAGAGGGGGGAAGCGATGGGAGGACCCGGGGAAAGGTGGGGAAGCGATGGGAAGACCGGGGAGACGAGCGGGGAAGCGATGGGGAGAACTGGGGAGAAGCCCGTGACCCGGAGCGGCAGGGGTACCTGCGGGGCGGCCTGAGCCGGCAAGGCAGCCCCGGGGTCCTTGCCGGGTGGGGCGAAGGAGGAAGGGACACGGCGGTAGGAACCTCCGTCCGGAAGAGAGTGAGCTTTCCACCCCCTCCGGTTTATGTTTTCAATTGAGCCTGGCAGAGGGGGTCGCCTGGAGCGCCCTCGGGGGACGTTCTCCCTCAGAGCTGTAGGACGGGGCCGGGCTTCCCCCCGAAGCGTGGGTACAGCGCGATCACTTCCTAAGCGGTCCCCCGCCCCCTAACTCCGCCCCACGTCACCCCCCAGCATGTCGCTTTTCCGCTGGAAGAGTTTAAAACAGGGTTTCCTAAAAGGATTTAAAAAAAAAAAAAAAAAAGGGTTTCCTGCACTAGTCGCTTTTCGGCTAGTGACAAAACCGAAAACTAAAATGGGTCCCAGGCCCTCCCCGCCAGCCTCTGCGGACGAGAAGGACCAGGAAGCGGGGACTCCGGGACGTCAGCGGAGCCGGGGCGCGGGCTCTGGGCTTCCCCTTCCCTGCAATGTAGAAGCGGCTCTCCAGGAGGGGCCCGAGTCTGGGCCCACGACGCAGGCGCGCCGGGAGGACATTTAACATTGACGAGCCGGAGGTGGTGGAGACTGCGCGCCCCAGGCCCCGGGTGCACGTGGGGGCGCAGGTGCCCGGACGGTGGAGCGCCCCGATCCTTGCAGCCGCTGGATGGTAGATCCGCGCTTCCCAGGCGAACGCTACCTGGGAGCCTTAGCGATCGCGCGGGCTGGAGACGCGACGCGCCCGGAGCTGGGTTTTGATTTTTATTTTCCCGGTTCCTCCTGCAGCAGATGAGTGGAAAGGCCCGGATGGCGGATTTCCTCCCGTTTCGGGACCGCGCACTGCACAAGCATGGAGCGGGGATGGGCCCCGGTGACCTTCCCTTCGCCCTTGAGCGCGCGGGGCGGGCGCGGGTGCTGCAGGTTGGGGCGCTGTGGGCGCCGCCCCGCCCGCCGCCAGCGCCTACGTGATGCCGGGCCCTTAGTCTCCTTGCGCCCAGGCCCGGACGTCCGTATGCCGCACACTCCCCGAGCCCGCAGCGCAGCCTCCCCAGGCCCAGCACCCCCCGCGGGAGACCCCAGTGGCAGCGCCAGACCCCGCCCTGCAGCCTGACCCCCAGCGCCCCTGAGAAGTGCTCTGGCGTTAGCCTTCTAGTAAAAGAACCCCCCAGCGTCAGCATTCCTCCTGTAGGGTTGGATTCTCAGAGAAAGAAAAGGTGATGCAGCAGACGCTGGGATTGGAGAAATTACCAGAGTGAAGTGGAAATAGTCTGGCCAGCGTGACTTAAACCGGCCCGGAGATGTGCAAGTACCAGTGGAACCGCCTGGGGTCGGGATAGGACCCAGAGTGGCTTCTCAGTCAAAGGCCTTCAGAA
>NW_022168546.1:0-1140 GCF_008728515.1 Papio anubis
CATTGGTCAGAACAGCCCAGGCTCTGTTATAGTCCCTGCTCGAAACAGAATGGCCTTTAACGCTTGTGTCCAGAAAACCACATCCTGGGAGAAAACCCAATGTGGGCTGCTTTCTGGGTCCCTCAGTTGTAGTGCAAGTGAAGCACTTATAGTCAAAACTCCATCCATCTGCTCTGGGTAGCCTTCCTGATCTTGTGGTAGTGGTTCATATTGAATCCTAGACTTCTGTTGTCTTTTGTTTGCTATTTGTAAGTAATAAATTCACTTCATGGAATTTATCTATGAATGTATTTGGCCTCATTGTACTCAGAAAAGTTGGTAGCCATTGCACAGTGAACCTGCTTCATAATTGGTGAAAACACCTATGGCCCCCTTGTGCCACAGCAAGGAGGTTCATTCAGCCAAACATAAACTTCATGTTTATAAAACCCTGTAGCACAATTATTACCATGTGGGAGGCCTTTAACAATGGTGATGCTGATTTGAAAAACTCTGAAGGAAGAAATTTACCCAAATGGGTTGGGTACATGGGAGTTCCTCCTAATTCCAAGAAACCCTTACTCCCCTCCACCTAAAAAGAGTGGAGAGGCCGGGTGCGGTGGCTCAGGCCTGTAATCTGAGCACTTTGGGAGGCCGAGGTGGGCAGATCACAAGGTCAGGGGTTCAAGACCAGCCTGACTAACATGGGGAAGCCTCATCTCTACTAAAAATACAAAAATTAGCCGGGCGTGGTGGCAGGCACCTGTAATCCCAGCTACTCGGGAGGCTGAGGCAGGAGAATTGCTTGAACCTGGGAGGCGGAGGTTACAGTGAGTCGAGACAATGCCACTGCACTCCAGCCTAGGTGACAGGGCAAGACTCCGTCTCAGGGGGAAAAAAAAGTGGATAAGAACTGAAACAGGTTTAAAATTTCAACTAATTGGAAATGCAAGTTTACAAAAATAATATTTAAAATAAAAGGTTAAATGAGTGCTCATTGAATTTTATGCCTCCACAAAATAGGTTGTGAGTTAACTTCCACATTTATTGAAAGCCACCAAAGTTGGGAAGCCTCCGTGTCTGAAATTCACATGTGGCTCAAATAAGAATTATACCTGGGGATACCCCAAAGTTTAAATATGGTATCCCCTATGATATTAT
>NW_022168547.1:0-1140 GCF_008728515.1 Papio anubis
CTCAGGCTGTAGTGCAGTGGTTATTCACAGAGGTGATCATAGCACACTACAGCCTCAAACTCCTAGACTCAAGCCATCTTCCCACCTCAGTTTCCCAAACATCTGGTACTACAGGGCATATGCCACCATACACATCTCCGCAGCTGCCTTTTAAGTAAGTTAAAAACAAAAAAGACATTACTGTTGATTTTTATACTTTTACATACTTGATTTTATAATCTTTTACACTTTTTAAATATACTTTGTACTATGTACTTGCCTTTACTGGTGTTGTGTGTTTTGTTAGTCTAGGGTCCTTACATATCAACATTTAGCATTTCTTGTAAGGATGGTCTTCTAGTGACAAACTTTTTGTTTATTGGGAAACATCTTAATACCATCTTCATTTCTGAAGAATAGCTTTGCTGAATATAGAGGTCTTGACTGACAGTTTTCCTCCCTTTTGGCACTTTAAATGTCATTCCACTGGCCCTGTGTAGTGCCAGTGGAAGGTAGGACTGGCACTGGAATTCTCAGTGGGGGGTGGCATTGGGAAGAGTAACTGAATTCCAGCAAACCACATACCTTTGGATGATGGAAGGTTTCAGGCAGCCCTGTGTTTGGAAAAGCACTGAGTAGAGACCTAGTAGAGACTAGAGACCTTAGTTTAGCAAACAGGTCCCTGTAAATTAAAGAATGGAATGAGGAGAGTTTATATTTATGTAGAGACACTGGACCATACCAAGTCAAACGTTTTCCAACCAACTTAATTTTCCTCATTCCTCACACTATTGTGTTTAATCAATTTGGGGATGTACATTTTAACATTTCTGAAATTGCAGTGCATCTCGCAGTCATTATTAGTCAGATGATGGTTGTGACATAGTCATCACTGCCTTCACATGAATATCAGGACTCAGATAAATAATCCTGGGAGGCCGGGCGCGGTGGCTCAAGCCTGTAATCCCAGCACTTTGGGAGGCCGAGACGGGCGGATCACGAGGTCAGGAGATCGAGACCATCCTGGCTAACCCGGTGAAACCCCGTCTCTACTAAAAACTACAAAAAAACTAGCCGGGCGAGGTGGCGGGCGTCTGTAGTCCCAGCTACTCGGGAGGCTGAGGCAGGAGAATGGCGTGAACCCGGGAGGCGGGGCTTGCA
>NW_022168548.1:0-1140 GCF_008728515.1 Papio anubis
CAGTTTCATCCAAAACCATTTCCCTCTGCCTTCTGCCACCTCCACTGGTCCATGGAAAAACTGTCTTCCGTGAAACCGGTCCCGGGTGCCAAAAAGGTGGGGATTTAAGCTATAAAAATAAAAAAAAAACTGCAATACTGAGTGTGAAAGGAAAGTAAAATTTCAGGACTCCAAATTCACTATACCAAAGGGAAAAGTTAAGTTTGGAGACTGAATGATGGAAAAACTGCCTTTCTTTTGTTCCTAAACAAATAACTGTGAAGATAGAAGACCCCATATCTTCCTAGGTGGCCTCCCTCACAAACTGCTCACAAGATAATTTCTTCTGGAACCCAACATCTTTACTCTAAAATGGAGTTTTGTTGACTTTCCCCCTGACAGTGTAAATTAACAGCTTATCTTCACAGGCACAAGACAAAGACAAGACTAGACATCATCCCTTCACCTACCCGGAGACAAACGCATATTTGAGTTTTCTACCCAACGTTTACTTTATCTTATGTAAAATGCAGATCTACTGAGCATGAGATGAATGCACAGTTGACTGTTTTTTTCTTCTCCTGGCTGCTCTTTCCCCTATAAATATTGAAGTCCTCAAAATCCTATTAGGAAAAAGCACAGGCCACAGATGCTACGATGATTTATGGCTCTGTTTCCAAGGTGCATCTTCAGCTTGGCAAAATAAACTTCTAAACTGACTGAGACCTGTCTCAGACATTTTTTGGTTTACATGACTATAGCAACTTCCTGAGTTCTTTGAGTTAGTTAATTCTCAAACCTTGGGAGGTGAGAGACCCCTGACTTTGCGGCCATGATAGAGAGAAGTGCAGGTAACCTGGGACCCGATACTTGGGACTTGTATCTGAAGTGAGGACAGTCTTGTGGGACTGAGCCCTTAAACCTTTGGAGCCTGAGGTGAAATCCAGGTAGTTACTGTCGGAATTGAGTCGAATTGTAGGACTCCTAGCTGCTGTTGGAGAATCAGAAAGTTATTTGGTTGGAGGAAAACCCCATCACCATCCCACAGAGAGAAACTCAGAGTAAGAGTACGCAAGTACACCTCTATCTTTTTGGTCCCAGAGGAAAAGATAACAAAGATAAACAAAATGTAAGCATTTATTTTGTGTCCCTAATCTACTA
>NW_022168549.1:0-1140 GCF_008728515.1 Papio anubis
AGAAGGTGTTTTCAGTCTTATGACGAGCAACTCAGTACAGCTTCCTGGTGGAACTTGTGTCTAGACACCAAAGCTCCCTACAGAAAAGCAGGGAGAAAATGAACGATCCACTTATTATAAATATCAAATAGTTTCTATCACTTGTATCTGTATAGTAGTAAACTTAGTTTACAATAAGGAAAGAACTCTACTTAGAAGATGATATTCTTTTCAAAGGAACACAAGACCCTCATACATTTTAAATTAATATCATACTTTTAAGACATATGTAGAAAGTAAGCATTCTTTAGTACATTATTAAGCAATCTCTTAAGATTTTTGTCTATATCAAACTGAGAATTTATTCCATGGTCAAAATACAATATCTATGCTGAATGCAAATTGTATGTGCTTTATAATTTTAAAGAGACTAAAGCTGAAGTAAGACTAATAAAAATTCTATGCCACCCTACCCTACTATTGAAAGAGTTCCCTATTCACATTCAGGGAAAATGATAGTGCTAATAGGAGGCAGAAGATAGTAGGAGGTGTAAAAGGACAAGAAAAAGGATGACCAGTAGTAAATAGTGATAATTACTAAGAGTAACTGTTGTTATTAAGTTGCAGAAAGATTTAAATGAAAATCAATGGTTGTAAAATGGGTTCTCTAATTGTTTAGTATGTAGAACAATTGTTAACCAAAGTTGTTTCCTTTTCACTAAATATTAGATTCTCAGAATATGTGTGTATATTTTAAGAGAAGAAGACACTTGGCAAAATGTTTCTAGTGATTTAAAAATGCAAATAACCGTTGGTTTCACAATATAATCTCATGTAATCATACTGAGAAAAAATAAGTCAAGATGTGTGTACTTAATATTTATGGAAAATATTCATAAAATTAACATTGGAAGTAATCCAACATCTTTAATGAAGGAATGATTAAAAACTTATGCTATATGCAAATGTCTAACCTGCATCATGCAGTTTAAGCTTGCCACGTAATCCAGCCTCATATAGTTTCTGTACATTTTGGATTAGGCTTATCTGAGTGTTGTTCAGGGTATGATTCAGAGAAAGAACGGCCTAGACTGACAGACTTAGTCCAAGTTCCCACCAGCCAGGTAGATTTAGAGAAAGAGTAAAAGCAGCCTCCCTTAC
>NW_022168550.1:0-1140 GCF_008728515.1 Papio anubis
TCAAATCATGAATGATCTCCCGTTCACAATTGCTTCAAAGAGAATAAAATACCTAGGAATCCAACTTACAAGGGATGTAAAGGAACTCTTCAAGGAGAATTGCGAACCACTGCTCAGTGAAATAAAACAGGACACAAACAAATGTAAGAACATACCATGCTCATGGATAGGAAGAATCAATATTGTGAAAATGGCCATGCTGCCCAAGGTAATTTACAGATTCAGTGCCATCCCCATTAAGCTACCAATGACTTTTTTCACAGAATTGGAAAAAAACTGCTTTAAAGTTCATATGGAACCACAAATGACCCTACATTTCCAAGACAATCCTAAGCCAAAAGAACAAAACTAGAGGCATCACGGTACCTAACTTCAAACTATACTACAGGGCTACAGTAACCAAAAACGGCATGGTACTGGTACCAAAACAGAGATGTAGACCAATGGAACAGAACAGAGCTCTCAGAAATAATACCACACATCTACGGCCATCTGTTCTTTGACAAACCTGACAAAAGCAAGAAATGGGGAAAGGATTCTCTATTTAATAAATGGTGCTGGGAAAATTGGCTAGCCATAAGTGGAAAGCTGAACCTAGATCTTTTCCTTACTCCTTATATGAAAATTAATTCAAGATAAAGTAGCTTGAATCTGTCTTAATTACGATTTTGAAAATACAGTACTGAATAAACAGCCCAGGTGTGATACAAAGGCTTGTAATAAAAAAGAAAAACACAAAGTGCTCTCATGCCTATTTTAGGGAGTATGTGACTTAGATTTGGAAAGGGAAAAGCATCTTGCAGTAGGAAAGGTGTGCTTTGTTCATTTTTTTAAAGTAGCTAGTGGGTACAAACTTAATATTGACCTAACTTGGCTTTTTAGCAGTTATGTGAAATATTCAGTGTGACTTAATAAACCATTAGAGGATCACAAAATGACCCTCTAGTTACATAAATTAGTATTACATAAATTAGTAACATCTGGAAGAAGATAGTAGATAACATTAAGTTATCCGAAAGCAATCTGTAGCCTCCAAGTAGATGGTTTAATTAATATGTAAGAAGAGATTTTTTATTATTTATTATTTGTTTGTGTGTGTATGTGAGAGACAGAGAGACAGAGAGAGAGGGAGTCTTGCCC
>NW_022168551.1:0-1140 GCF_008728515.1 Papio anubis
CGAATCTATAAAAATACAAAGGTAATTGAAATAGCAATAAGGATTATCAATCATTCTGCTATAAAGACACGTGCACACGTATGTTTATTGCGGCACTGTTCACAATAGCAAAGACTTGGAACCAACCCAAATGTCCATCAATGACAGACTGGATTAAGAAAATGTGGCACATAGACACCATGGAATACTATGCAGCCATAAAAAAGGATGAGTTCGTGTCCTTTGCAGAAACATGGATGAAGCTGGAAACCATCCTTCTCAGCAAACTCACACAAGAACAGAAAACCAAACACCGCATGTTCTCACTCATAAGTGGGAGTTGAACAATGAGAACACATGGACACAGGGAGGGGAGCATCACACACCGGGGCCTGTCAGGAGGTGGGGGGCTAGGGGAGGGAGAGCATTAGGAGAAATAGCTTATATTGATGACGGCTTGATGGATGCAGCAAAGCACCACGGCACCTATCTACCTATGTAACAAACCTGCACATTCTCCACATGTACTGCAGAACTTAAAGTGTAATAAAATAAAATAAAATAGAATAAAATAAAATAAAATGAAAAGGCCTATGCTACTTTTACATTTTGCCTTTTCCAAGTGTAAAAAATTTTGTGTCTCCTCTCCCCCAAAAATAATTCCTATGTTGAAAACATTCCATCGCCAGGGTGACGGTATGAGGAGGTGGGGCCAGTGGGGGAGGCTCTTCCACATATAATTTATTTGTCAGCCTGTACATTTCATTGACAGTATTGTGTGAACAATCCTCTCGGTGTGTAAGACTTTTACTATTTGGCTTGGTACACGCGTGAATCGATGAAAAGTTATGTCCACCGAGAACACTGCAGCATAAGTTTTCCACACGCTTCGGTTTTCTGCTGTATTCCTCGTAACCCAAAGGTAGAAGTTCTACAATGACATTCCCATGTTCCTGACCCAAGCTAAGGGACTTGGAACTACTACATGTAGTCTCAGTAGATGTACTGATGTTCTTAATTTACTACGTTTATTTTAAAACTCAGAATATATTATTAAATCCTAATTACGAACACACACGCTATGCATATATGCTGCGTGTGTATAAGTCTGTGTCTGTGTGAGGGTGTGTCTGTGTGAGGGTGTGTCTGTGTGTGTACATG
>NW_022168552.1:0-1139 GCF_008728515.1 Papio anubis
TGACGACGTTTTTCTACAAATACAAGAACGACTGCTTCTACAAGAAGGCCCTCTACAGTGCCATGTTCTCATGGCCTTGGATTTTACTCCAGTCTAGATCCACCCAGAGTTCTGATTCTTTTTCTTCCTGGCCTGCAGCCTTGGGTGATGCTCCTTCCCCGACAAGAGGCACCAGCATGTTCCACAACTTCAAGGAAAAGGACAGAAATGATCACTGAGCAGCTGAGCGTGTCAGACCCTGGACCACACACTTTCATCAGTGACTTGGGGCTTCTCCTTCTTTTTGAGTATGTGATGCCTTTTTAAATCTCAAAAGTATTTCTTACTTCTACATCTATGATACTTTTAGTATTTGCTAATTATGAAATATATAATGACAAGCAGCTACTATGAATTGTTATGCCTTTAAATGACTTTTTAATTGTATTAACCCCAAGGGTGTACGCACAAACACATACACATGCACACACACACACACACACACATTTGGAAATAAGTTGTACAAATAAGAACAAGGCACATTTTTTACTCCTGCAAACAGTGCTTAGCACACTGCATATAAATTAATCTTCAGCCCTCCCAGGTGACTATATCTCACAGGTACATTCTTTACCACTAAGGTAGGGAATCAGGTGAGTGCCGAGGGCCTCAATTTGTTTTTCCACCACCTCACACTTGACATCTGACATTTCCTTGCATATACCTAGGTTGTACATGATTCCCTCCTCACCAACTTTACCCCTTCCTCCCTCCTTACGAAACAATATGAAAAATGCAAGCAACCGTGACCTTAATGCAGAGAAAAACCTTATTATACTTTAACCTATAAAAACAAAGGATTTATCATTTACAAATATTGATGTTTTTATTATTACTTAGATGGAATTAAAAACTTCCTAAGTGATAGTGACACACTAGTATATTATGACAATAAACTGAAAAACCTTTCAACAGATGATCTTCATAATGACAAAACAACACATATCAGATTAAGTTGTTACTTTTGGTCAGGCAGTTTATGCTCAGTATCTCACTTAATCTTCAATAAATTTCTATAAGGAATTTACCAGAGAGGAAACTAAGACTCAGCTCCAAATCCTAGGGTTAGTAAGTGGCTTCAACCCCAGTTCTTTCTGTAC
>NW_022168553.1:0-1139 GCF_008728515.1 Papio anubis
CAGTTTCATCCAAAACCATTTCCCTCTGCCTTCTGCCACCTCCACTGGTCCATGGAAAAACTGTCTTCCGTGAAACCGGTCCCGGGTGCCAAAAAGGTGGGGATTTATGCTATAAAAATAAAAAAAAACTGCAATACTGAGTGTGAAAGGAAAGTAAAATTTCAGGACTCCAAATTCACTATACCAAAGGGAAAAGTTAAGTTTGGAGACTGAATGATGGAAAAACTGCCTTTCTTTTGTTCCTAAACAAATAACTGTGAAGATAGAAGACCCCATATCTTCCTAGGTGGCCTCCCTCACAAACTGCTCACAAGATAATTTCTTCTGGAACCCAACATCTTTACTCTAAAATGGAGTTTTGTTGACTTTCCCCCTGACAGTGTAAATTAACAGCTTATCTTCACAGGCACAAGACAAAGACAAGACTAGACATCATCCCTTCACCTACCCGGAGACAAACGCATATTTGAGTTTTCTACCCAACGTTTACTTTATCTTATGTAAAATGCAGATCTACTGAGCATGAGATGAATGCACAGTTGACTGTTTTTTTCTTCTCCTGGCTGCTCTTTCCCCTATAAATATTGAAGTCCTCAAAATCCTATTAGGAAAAAGCACAGGCCACAGATGCTACGATGATTTATGGCTCTGTTTCCAAGGTGCATCTTCAGCTTGACAAAATAAACTTCTAAACTGACTGAGACCTGTCGCAGACGTTTTTTGGTTTACATGACTATAGCAACTTCCTGAGTTCTTTGAGTTAGTTAATTCTCAAACCTTGGGAGGTGAGAGACCCCTGACTTTGCGGCCATGATAGAGAGAAGTGCAGGTAACCTGGGACCCGATACTTGGGACTTGTATCTGAAGTGAGGACAGTCTTGTGGGACTGAGCCCTTAAACCTTTGGAGCCTGAGGTGAAATCCAGGTAGTTACTGTCGGAATTGAGTCGAATTGTAGGACTCCTAGCTGCTGTTGGAGAATCAGAAAGTTATTTGGTTGGAGGAAAACCCCATCACCATCCCACAGAGAGAAACTCAGAGTAAGAGTACGCAAGTACACCTCTATCTTTTTGGTCCCAGAGGAAAAGATAACAAAGATAAACAAAATGTAAGCATTTATTTTGTGTCCCTAATCTACTA
>NW_022168554.1:0-1139 GCF_008728515.1 Papio anubis
AAAGCGTGTCCTTGCATGTAGTCATCAAGAAGTAAATTATACTTCCCTACTCTTAGATTGTAGTGAAAGGAGCTGGGCACATTCCTCAGCCCCCAGGCTCAAAACTCCCTGAGCCCAGTATAAACACCACCTGGAAAGTCTCCGATAAGAAGACAGCCGTTCAAGGTTACTGAAAGCGCGGGAGCCAAAAGAATTTCTTTGTTCCCCTGCAACTTTCAGGCTATAAAAAGCAAACGCTCACATTGTTCAGGGCCCTCTTGTATACTGTGTAAAGGAGGGACCAGGTTCGAACTTGTAGTAAAGATCCTTGCCGCTTGGCTTTGACTCTGGACTCTGGTGGTCTTCTTTGGGGAACAAACTGTCTGGGCATAACATCTGGGGGCCCGTCCGGGATTCCCCAAGCCCACCAGACCCCTGGTCAACGGATCTGCTAAGATCAATCTACTGATAGGTGAGCTGGCTCGTCTCCGTTTGTCTGTCTGTGTCTGTGTGTCTGTTCTGAATCTGAATCTGTGACTCGGGAGGTCTGAAACTGAAGCTGGCACAGTACTGGCGGACGCGCTATAGGACAGCCAGTGGAGACCGGTGGGAGACGTCCCCTGGCTCTCTTCTGATTTAAATTCCGATCTGAGCTGCCGGAGCGCGTTTGCAATCCAGGCAGCAGATGCGCTGGCGATCTGAGTTGCTGGAGCACGTTCGCGATCCAGGCAACAGCTGACTCTGAGTTGCCCCGGTCCCCGGGTGTGCACTCGCGGTCTGAGTTGCCCCGGTCCCCGGGCGCGCGCGTGCGGTCTGAGTTGCCCCGGTCCCCGGGCGCATGCTCGCGGTCTGAGTTGCCCCGGTCCCCGGGCGCGAGCGCTTCCGGCCCCGGTCCCCGGGCTCCTGGCTTCCGGCGCCGCGTGCACTCCCGGCCCCGGTCCCCGGGCTCCCGGCTTCCAGCGTGGATTTCCTTTACAGGGATTCTAACCCACATTCCTTTACAGGAAGAGACACAGAAAGTGAGACTGGGGAGAGGGAAAAAATGAGTGAGAGAGAGACCATAAGAGAGAAAGTGAGAAGGGAAATTGGAAAGAGAGAGGAGAGGAAACGGCAGACGTGGAGAGTCAGAGAGAGAGACAGAAAGAGAAAGAGACTGAGTG
>NW_022168555.1:0-1139 GCF_008728515.1 Papio anubis
CCATCACTCCTTAAATTTATTTAACTACTGCTGCAAAATAAAGTGGAGAGATTTCTTACTGCAGGTCATTGTCACCATGAAATAGTCACCATGAAATAGACCGCTGTGCAGGCTCAGGCCCTCCAGCTCACAAAGGCAGGGGGAGGGAGGAGAAACGATGGCCAGAAAGAAAAGGACAGGGCGACCATGACCTAATCAGCAATTGTACCCTCCCACCTTTCTTCTGGACTTAAAATTTTGGAGCCATCTGGGTTTACCTTCCTATATCCATAAGTCAGCAAGTTCTCGAAGCCAGAAATCTTCAATGGCCTCGGAGCTCCAGTCAACCTTGCACTCCACAGACTCAAGTATGCCAAGAGCCACTCGAGGCTGCCACTGCCATGACCAAAGGCTTTCAGAGACAGTCGCCAGCACTGCACAAATCCATGTAGCTTCACCAGGCGCAAAGTGGCTCCAGCTTTCCATCCAGTCTGTCGCTGCTACCATAGCTGTGAGTCTAGGATGTGTCAGGAAGGGAAGGAAGACACCATGTAGATCATCTAAGCTTCAGTGTCACAAGGTAGATTTTGTCGTGCCCGTTTTATGGGTCGGGAAAGCTTTAAGGAGGGCAAGCACAAGGCCCTGCTGACACAGCAGCGAGCTCCACAGAGGCCTGGACATGACCCCCACCCCACGCTCCCTGGGTCCTGATGTCCACTCCTCCCCCGTGGGAGCCTGATCCTGGGTCTGCCTGAATTGCTACCATTCCTAAGACATGACTCACGTCTGCCCACCTCCTCCTCTATCTGTTTTCCACAGCGCAGAGGCGTGTGCTCTTCCATCCAGCCAGACATCACACTTCAGCACCTGCACCTGACACCACTTCAGCCAAAAGCTTCTCTCAAACCTCTCCCCACACCTGCCGGTCACACAGGTCTGCACCCATCGCCTTTCTCACACGAATTCTCACATATTCCTGTGTAGCACCATCCAACTGATTACAGTCTGAGAGGAGGAAGCTCTGTAGATAAGTCCACATTCTACTTTGCTCCCAGCATTCCATCTTGCATGAGGCAACCAATTAACAGCAAATTCATTTCAGTACAACATTTTCATTTGAAGAAAAGCAGGGCCCAGAGCTCTGGTCATAATTAAAAGCT
>NW_022168556.1:0-35592 GCF_008728515.1 Papio anubis
TCTCATTTAGGACTTGGGAGAGGTAGAACCACAGCCTGTCAGCCTAGGTAGATTTTATAACCTGACGTAATCATCCTACACAATAAGCACATCTTTGACACATAATATGAACTCTGGCTGTCACTTAGTCCTCAGAAGGTTTAAATATAGACTACACACTTTGTCTTTGGTCATGACAAAGAAGTCTCACTAATATACCATCACAGTTTTATGAGTGATCATAAAAAGAACTTGAGAATGGATGGAAATACTGATTTGATGCTTGGAAAGACTTAGCTAATGTGACTTCTCTTTCTTGCTCTCAATGTCTAATTCTGTCAACTCTAGGGCCAAAATGTTTATCCCCTCTCTATGATCTTCTCCATCTTAAGTAACTTCCTGGCTTAGAAGCTCCTCATATCTTGCCTGGATGATCACAGAGGTCTTTTTTTTTTTTTGGATTTCAGAGCCTTGAGGTTCACCACTCTCCAATCTAGTCAACAAATGATCTTGCACACATTTGAATTGATTAAATTATCCCATGCTCAGTGTTCTTCCTTCACCCTTGCTTAGCTGATGAAGTCTAAACTTCTTGACCATTATGCCGAAATGTTTTGGTATTTGCCTTAACTCTATCAGTCTCACTTCCTACCACTCTCCTCTATCAATACTCAATATTTATGATTCTCCTCACATGACTTACTTTTCTACCTCTTCCTTTCCATGAACTGACCCGTGTGCCTTGAGTGCCCTCCTTCCTGATTGCTCCCAAAGCTTGTACTCATAATTTTTGGTATCTCATCTCCAAATCTTTCCCTGATTCCTGCAGTTAGACTTTCTACCCTCTCTCCTATGTTCTTCTACACTTTCAATAGCTAGTAGATCAATTATTATAATATATTGTTGTTTGTATGTATTTCTTTTTTCTAAATTTTAAGTTCCTTTACAACAGGAACCATGTATTTTTCTTTTTATGTCTTCATTGCTTAGCACATTACCTGGCCGGTAATATTATTCCATGAATATATTTGAATGAATGAAAGATATTTCTCTCCAAGTTGAAACAACTTTTAGAGCATCTCTGATTTAGGTTTTCCAAATTCCAGAGCAAACTAGAATTTGCTGCTGAACCTTCTGCTTATATTTCCTCTACCTATTTTTCTGTTTCCTTAGAAGTGTGGGAGGTGAAAACCCAGGGGTAGCATAGGAGGTGTAAGCCTTCTTAGCAACTGATCCTCAACAACCTTTCCTGAGGGCACCAGGAGCCACATTTCAGGTTAGATTAGTGACCAACAATTCAAGTTATAAAAATAAAGTGTGATTTAATGTGTTATTCATCACCATACTGGGGGTGAGGGGGCCTTTAGATAGTCCCACTCTGGCCTCTTCCATCTGCATCCATTCCCATGAAGCAAGGGGCCAGTGGAGCTAAGGAGAAGTGCCCATCCAGAGCTCATTCTCACCCTTGAATTCCAGGTTATTATGGAGCTATATTTGTCAAGGTAGGTGGATAGAATTTATTTCATTTAACAGTTTATTACTTTGACTAAAAACTTAAAGTGAGGCAATAATATGTGGAGCTTTGCCACATGCTCTGCAAATTTTAGGGCCAGGCCCTTCTATAGTCAAGGCATTCTCCCCTGAGTTAAGGGTAACGTTAGTTAACACATAACGATGAAATACAAGTGAGCACATCTTCTCATATTTACAATTTTCTTCCATGCACAGTTAAGAGAAAAATTTAAAAAATCAAATAAGTGGTAATTGATTTGGGTGCATGTTACATTGAGGGGTGATGGATGGACAACACAGTATGATGATACAATAGACTAAGCCAGGGTTTATGGAGGGGTCTTCTAGGTCAGATTCCCTAGTAGCATATGCTGAGATGAGGATGTCTGTGGAAGGGATTTATTGAAGATGTGTGCTCATGAGGGACCTATAAGAAAATGAATGAAACAAGAAAGGGAAGGTGAAGAAAAGCGAAAATGTGGCTTCTGCTAGAAGATAGCCTGATTCTAACCCTACTGGGAATGCTGGGGCACCAGAGAATTGCCCCACCTTGAGTCAAGAGGGCTGATTTTTATACTTCGTATCAGTCAGACTTTGGGTGTGGGCTATTTCCCATCCCCAGGAGAGGTTGTCACCACCCAGGCATCTCCAGGAGGCCCCTGTCAGTTTAGAGCAATTCTCCAGGGAATGGTGCAGCTGAGAGCCTTAGCAACCAAACTCAGAGCAGCTGTAGCATCCACTACAAGGAGGGAAGGAGAAGGACTAGAATTGGCAATGTGGAGCAAGGAGAACGCCTGCCTTACCTCTGAGCCTAGGGTCATGAAGGCCAAGGAAGAAAAAATGATCATCACTTTAGCAAGGAGAAACAGAGTTATCTCAGGAGAACCGGGTATGGCAAGACTACAGCCAGAAGGAAAGGGAACATCCCAGAAAATATCAATATGTGATAGAATTTTCTCATGGTGGATCATAACATCCAGAGGCTGAAGAGGAAGGAAATTAGAGGAAGACTGAGTTATTAAAGATGCACAGCAGGCCGGGCACAGTGGCTCACACCTGTAATCCCAGCACTTTTTGGGAGGCCGAGGCAGGCAGACCACGAGGTCAGGAGTTCAAGACCAGCCTGGCCAACATGGTGAAACCCCGTCTCTACTGAAGATACAAAAATTAGCCAGGTGCAGTGGTGGACATCTGCAATCCAAGCTACTCAGGAGGCTGAGGCAGGAGAATTGCTTGAACCCAAGAAGTGGAGGTTGCAGTGAGCCAACATCACGCCATTGCACTCCA
Source organism: Papio anubis (assembly GCF_008728515.1). Taxonomy (NCBI): domain Eukaryota; kingdom Metazoa; phylum Chordata; class Mammalia; order Primates; family Cercopithecidae; genus Papio; species Papio anubis. Next base: position 2,779 of record NW_022168556.1, read on the forward strand.
GCCTGGGTGACAGAGAAAGACTCCATCTCGAAAATAAAATAAAATAAGAAAAATAAAGATGCACAGCAGTGGAAGTCTGGGTGAGAAGACTGATTTGGGAAGTCTTGGGCATCCTCTGGTGGCCAAATCAATTAATTACTTCATTCATTATTTACAATTTCATTAATTAAAATTTTATTTTTATGAACAGAGATGAAAAGAGCCAGAAAAAAAACAGAAATGTGGATCAAAGCCTAATACATGAGGCTGAACATGATAATCTGCTGAAGTGTCTAGAGAAGAACCTAGAAATCCCACAGGACTGCACATATGCTGATCAAAAAGCAGTGGACACCGAGGTCAGCACTTACAACGTGACCGTTCTCCAGACTATTTCATTTGTCAGCCATAGCTTCTTAGTTGTAGACAATGTTTGATAAGATATATGCATAATATAATACATAATTAATACAATCCCTACCAAAGGAGAAATCTCCTTTAGCTACATATCAGTCTTGAAGGCTTTGCAGTGCATATCCAAAAAAGGACATTATAGTCTAAGCCAGCGTTTGTGGAGGAGTCTCCTAGGTCAAATTCCCTAGTAGCACACACTGAGATGAGGATACCTGTGGAGGAGACTTAGGATTTGTAGATTATTTCTTGCTTGTTAACAGTTCACCTCTGAAAATGTCTGCCATTTCATTATTTCTTTCTATTACATTGTTTCCACAGGCTGAATTCTAGACTTCAATTTCATATGCTTCATTTGAAAATTTGGGTGCATGTGGTCCAATACACTTTAAATAATATTCACAGAATTTCTCAAAATCAGGGGCTTTTTACATTATAGCCAAAACACCAAAGAGGCATTGGAATATCTAAAACTGGTATGCAGAAACCTTTTAAAATGCAAATTACTCATGCTTATGGTAAACAAATTTGAAGGTACATATTAGTAATAATAAAAGCAATGTCATCACTCATAAGTACTCACTGCCCTTCCAGACCAACCTTTTATCTCATTTCCCTGTGACTATACACATACAAACTTACATACATTTTGTGTGTGTGTATATACATATACGTATACACACACACATATTCATTCTATTGTGCACCTTCTTTTGTAAGCTTCATGGTGTCTTATTTTTTATAACCATGTATTTAGATCATCATTTTAATGAATCCTTGATATTCTGTTGTATGAGTGAATACATAATTGAAGTAACCACTAACCAGCCTTTTGCTTTTCGAAGCTTTTTTTTGGTCCCTCTTTGTCCCACAAAGATAAGCAGTGTTTATCTTTGTCCATCTATCTCTGGACACAACTGTATTTCTTCTTTAAGACCTGGGTATTTTTAAGGCCATTTGTGCTCAGTTTCAATGGGAAGTAGGCATTTCCGGACCACGTAGGGTAAGGAACCTACTCTGCCTTCTTGGAGAAGTCTCTGTGTTGGGGAAAACTCCTAAGGCTCCAATAGCCAACTGATAACCCTCAGGCAAGAGCAGTCATGCACTCACCGCTGCTGGGTGTTTCATCTGCTACTTTGTCAAAATTTTCTGCCCCAGAAGTGGAGTAAGAGAGTTTAAGATAGTCTGTCCAAAGAAGTGGGAAGATTTTTCTTGTAGTTACTGTTGCTGCCATAAAATGTTCTTTGTATTCATGTAGAGTCAATTTCAAATAGTTGCCTCATTTAGCCAAATTATTACATAGTATGCCTGTTATTTTCATTTAGACATTTTTAATTATAATTAAAATTAAATCATAATCCCTAAATGTCTTGCTTCTTTTAGACTTTGCAGAAGGTATTTGGTCGAGTAAAATTTGAAAGAAAAGGTGAAGAATTGAAAGCCTTGGCAGAAAGGGGTATTGACACTGAAAAAGGTGTGAGTTTCTGTGTGCAGGGTAATGAACATGAAAATCCTCTTAGGAAAGAGCGATTTCAGGGTAGGTAAATGGCCCTTATTCAAAATTTGAAATCTAGACTGTTTCCAAGCCGGAATGTTCAGGAAAAATAAAATACATAACCACCATTTTTCTTTTTCATGCAATTGTCTTTAAAAAGGTTGGTCAAGTACGTTTGGTCATAATTTATAATCCCAGCACTTTGGGAGGTTGGCTACGGCAGATCACCCGGAAAAGTCAGAAGTTCAAGACCAGCCTGGCTAACATGGTGAACCTGGCTCTGGCTTCAGTAAAATACAAAAATTAGCTGGATGCGGTGTGGCAGGTGCCTGTAATCCCAGCCACTGCCAGGAGGCTGAGGAGGAAGCGAGAATCGCTTGAACCTGGAGGCAGAGGTTGCAGTGACGAGATCACATCACACTCCAGCCTGGGGGATGAAGAACAGACTTGTCTTTTAAAAAGTCATGATAAGATCAGCATCCTCTGTCTTATTTAATTGAAGAGGGATTGAAATGTACCACTCAGTTTATCTCTTTTTGTTTGTTTGTTTGAAACCTCCTCTGAGAAGGGCTGGATTACAGGCTGTACCACCATGCCCACCGCTAATTTTGTGTTTTTAGTAGAGATGGAGTTTCTCCATGCCACTGTAGGCTGGTCTCAAACTCTCACCAGGTGATCCTCCTCCCGCCTCAGCCTCCCCAAAGTGCTAGGGATTATAGGTGAGCCACCCACCAGCTCCAGTTTATTTCTTTTTCTATGAGAAGGTAACATTTCTAGACAAATACTTTGGGCAAATATTTCTACCATGAAATATACTTCCATGTTTCTCCTATCAGTGATAATGGACAAAAGGAAGACTAAAATAACTTTCAGACTGGACCCTTGTTATGTTTTGTGCAGTGTGTCCTGTGACAATGCACAGGGATTTTCTGGATAAATTCACAAAGGAGCTTTATATAGTTTGCTTGTAAATTTGGATCTTTAGTAATATTCAAAAATAGACTGAATTTTAAAAATTATTCATATTAAATTTTGTATGACATATATGACATTCACAAAAGAGAGAGAGAGAAAGACAAAGAGATTGAGATTGTTTCTGCTACTCTAGGTAGCATCTTTTAAACTAAATGTTGAGGAAAATCTGACATCATAGTTAACAATCCTATTACCTGAAAAACAACCTAAGATGTAGCATTAACAACTTTGCTACACTTTTCTCTTAACTAATAACAAATTATATATTTATTTTAAAGGCTAATCACCACATACAATATTTTCTACATGATTATCAATTGATAGAAGAGAGACACACCTATTTTGATCAGCATATCAAATAGTTTAAATAGTACCTGTTAAATAGTAATTGCTCAATTACTAATAGGTTAATGAGATCACTCCACGAAAGTACTATGAAAATAGTAACAGCTTTGCTCTAGAGAACATTTTTTAAAAAGGTATTTATTCTAGTTATTTTCTAAATGTATTATTATTTTCTACATTTTTGTTATCAAAAAAAACTTGAGAACAACAGGTAATAAATGATATGTTACATTTCCCAGATGTATAGATTTCAGTTACAGAATAATTAAAGAAGATCACTCTGTATAAACATTAATACTAACCACAGCATGTATGACAATCAATATAAAAAAAAAGAGAAGATGATCAGAAATACCCAGCATTATATGCAAAGAGTATTATCTAAGTGAACTTTTAAGTTTGTCCTGCTCCTTTTCTGGTCAATTACGACAATCTGGGGGGAAAAGACAACTTTTAAAAATTACTGAGGTGTGTTATTTCCATAGGCATAATCTCAACAAATTTTAGTAGACAAAATAGGTAATTGTCCAGAAGTGGATTTGTAAAAGTATTATTTCCCTATCATAAAAAGTTTTCGTCTAGTTATTCATTTAAAAATATTTACCTGGCCAGGTGTAGTGGCTCACGCCTGTAATCTCAGCATTTTGGGAGGCCAAGGTGGGTGGATCAACTGAGGTCGGGAGTTCAAGACCAAACTAGCCAACATGGTGAAACCCCATCTCTACTAAAAATACAAAAATTAGCCGAACATAGTGGTGGGTGCCTGTAATCCCAGCTACTTGGGAGGTTGAGGCGAGAGAATCACCTGAACCTGGGAGGTGGAGGTCGCAGTGAGCCGAGATCGTGCCATCACACTCCAGCTTGGGTGACAAAAGTGAAACTCTGTCTCAAAAAAAAAAAAAAAAAAATTACTGAACACCTATCAGTTGCCAGGTACTCTTATGGGTGCTGCGGATACAATAATGAATCTTGCTTGGAGTCTGGTATAAGACAAGTGAACAAACAAGTAATGTTATTGAGGTAGTCATTAATGCTATGAAGATAAATCACGTGAGGCAGAGATAGATAATGATGGTAGGGGGGGTTATTTTGGATGTGGTGGGCTACAGATTCCTCTATGACATTTGAGCGGACAGCTGAAGAAGCCAGACAAATGAATATTTGGAGAAGAATATTCTGTGCAAAGCAAACAGCGCATTTGGGAATACTTGTGGTGTTTGTGAAATAGCAAGAATACCAATGTGTCTAGTTTCTCTAGCTTTCCCATTGTGGCTTCATTGAAGTTCAAAGAGTTTTTCAGCAACTTTATGACAGGAGATACTTGCATTCTATTAAAATGCTATTTTATGAAGTAATTGTTTTATTCTCTTTCAAGGTGGTGACAGCTACTGGAACACTTGCTTTAGGTATCAACATGCCTTGTAAGTCTGTGGTTTTTGCTCAAAACTCAGTCTATCTGGATGCCTTGAATTATAGACAGGTATTTCAAAATGCATAAACTTGCTTATTGTATTGCTGAAATATGACCATAGTATAGTAAAAAAAAGTGAACCTTTAGTTTACAAACATACCACAATTCACAGTAGCCTAACTGGGCATTCATCCTTGCCTGGCTTTCAGTTTTAGTTGTGGTATAGTTGAAAACACCTGCATTTGGGATTGTGTGATTAACCAGATGTGTGACCTTGGATGAGATATCTAAACTGCCCGATTCTCATTTTCTATCTCCAAAATATGGGTAATAATTACTCTCCCACAGCATTTGCAAGAATTAAATAAGTGATTTGCATGGAAAATAGACATCAAAGGTGCTTGATAAAGTTTTACTCAATCATTTGCTGTGCACAAGATTTTGCACTCTAGAATTATCTTTAATGCTTCCCTCAGCTTTACTCCTGACACTCAATCTATTACCACGCCCCCTTCATTACTTTCCTATAGCAGTATTTGATTTTTGCCTTGCAATTTCTGTATCCACCATCTTTCTTCATACGTTCTTAGCCTTGTATTATTAGTACAATTTCCCTGATTCCCCATGCTGTTTATTCTACCACATCCTGCAGATAATGTGGTTTATCTTCATATGATTTCCCTGCTCAGAGACATTTGATAACTATTTCTGCTAGCAGATTCAAATTTAGATATGTCACCCACATTCAGGTTTTTATCAACGTGCTTACCCCCTTTATCTCTAAACACTTTTTGTTCTCCTTATAGGCCTTGTTCCTACTCAATATAACATCCTTATATAATTTCCAGCATGTTACCAACCCCTCTTTTTTAGTTCTATTGCTGCTGCTGTACTCTGAATGAATTCTTCTAATGCATTTTTGGGAATCTTCTACTTTGGGCTCTGGAGCTAGGGTGTTTGATATTTGGGATGATGGACTTAGGAATGGAAATGTCAGGGTCTGAATTCTGGATCTTCCACTTTGTGGTTGTTTCAGTATGGGCACAGATATTCCCAGTGCCTTAGCACAGTCTAATCACTTAATCAATAAGAGTTAATGTAACCTCTGTAAAGATTTTATTCATAACTTGCTTTTTCACAAGTAGCATTTCTGAATTTTATTTCACTCATGTATTTATTCTGGTTGTGCACATATTTTATTTTGTGATTTGTAACTCAACACACTTGTGCGTCAGAGAGGGCAGAAAAGGGATGAGAGATGGGGAAGATGGGCAGGGAGAGAAAATGGGTACATTAGAGTTCAGCTGTAAGTGATTTTGACATCACTGTTTTGCCGGTGTTCTTTGTTTCTTCAGTAGATCATTATTTCTTTGGGATATATTATACAAATGCCTACTGCAATTAATGGCTTGAAATATTTACATAACGATGACAAATGTCTCAGTTTTTAGATCTATCTCAGTCATGGCAAATTTCCTAAGCACTGTGTAGTTGCATGTTAGTGTCCGTTCCTTAACGGTTAGACATATGCACAATTTCCAAACTCCAAACCAGAGTATTCTTACACTGTGGCAGTAGAAGCATTTAGGGAAGTTATACATTGTAATTCTGTTCTCTTTTCAGATGTCTGGCCGTGCTGGAAGAAGAGGTCAAGACCTGATGGGAGATGTATATTTCTTTGATATTCCATTCCCCAAAATAGGAAAACTCATAAAATCCAATGTTCCTGAGCTGAGAGGACAGTTCCCTCTCAGCATAACCCTGGTCCTGCGACTCATGCTGCTGGCTTCCAAGGGAGATGATCCAGAGGATGCCAAGGCAAAGGTACCGTGCTGGACCCTGCCTGAGTTCAGTCTTCATCACTGGCCTGGCTCTAATCACCTCTGCTGTTCTTTTAGAAGTCTGTAGCAATCACCCTTGAGTTTCATCAGTCCTTTAATGTTTTGCAATGTCTTGAATAGTATAGAATTGGGGATAGCTAGGGAGAATAACAGTTTGGTTTGCTTCCACCATCAGACATGGAATTTGTGGCTTGATGAGCACTGAAAATCACTCAGGATTACTATTTTCAAGTGTGAAATGCAGTGTCCTATAGTAGTTAAGTGCTGGCTATGGATTTAAAAAGCTCTAGGCAATTAATAGATTCCTTTCTACAATTTAGAAAGAAAAGAAAAATTTATTTTTATGATTTTGTAATAAGTGTTACATAAAAAAGTAACTCAAACTTAGGAATACTTGGGAAATGTAGAATGTTGAAATAAGAAAAAAATGCCCCTGTTTCACTCCCAAAGACATTCACATTATCATTTTTTTCAGTCAGTTTTCTAGGCATGGGTGTGTATTTGATTTTTAAACACTGATAACATTGTATGTAACTGAGCTTCAAAATATGGTTGTAAACGTTGCCTGATGTATGTTGCCCAGATAAAAATTTTGTAGCCAATCTCTCAATGACAGATTTAAAATTCATGATTATGTAATTTGATTCTCGTCTTTATGGAGACGCATTGTTAGTGATGCCTGTTCTTTCTGTTTTTGTGTGGTGATTAGCATGCCAAGGTAAATCAGATACTGTTTTCTGAAGTTAGGATTCTTCTAGAATTCTTTTGATGAGTTGGCTGATCTTACAGAACAGTCACACATTATTTTTAAGACCAAAATTTCCCCATTCTTGAGTTCTTCATTTTTACCTGTCTCTAAAGAGGAGTGCATCTTCTAATAAGGTTTCTTATTTTTTTTTTAATGGTTATCAGGGTGGTTCATTTTCTTTGCCTTGCATGTTTGAGAAGACCTACGTGTAAACTTCTCACATATGGGACTCTTAAAAGTGGGCATAATATTCATAGAATATTATTGTCTTCATTCATCAAATCAAGCTAAGATTGTTTCCATTGCCTTCTGGCATTTAATGTTTTACATAGAGGAACCATGGCAGTTTCTGTTCTCTTGCAGTTAACTTGATTTATTTTTTTTCTGTATATGCAATTATATGAATCTTTTGCTTTATTCTATTTCAAATGTTTTATTTCCTAGGATTTTCTGGATTTATGGATCCTTTAAAAATTGATGTTTTAGTTATTATATGAGAACTTTCAATCTTTGTGCTCAGGTTTTTATTTATTGTGGTGAAATGCACATAAAATTTGCCATCTTTAACCATTTTAAATGTACAGTTCAGTAGTATTAAGTATGTTCATATTGTTATGCAATGCTCAGGTATTTTTCAAATGAGGAAGAGATCCTTGAATTGTATCTTTGTTATTTGCTTCTGTTAATTGTTCAGTGTTTTTTTCAGGAAAAGCTATAATTTTTAAATTGAAACCCACTTTTCTGTTCTTCATTCCTGTTTTTTTCTTTATGAGAAAACATGAAACTTATCTTCCATATCACTGATGGCCTGAAGTGCAAATGTGGGTTTTAATTCTGCTACTACTGGACTTTTGTTTTTCTGAAATTCTTTTTTTTTTTTTTTTTTTTTTTTGAGATAAAGTCTTGCTCTGTCGCCAGGCTGGAGTGCAGTGGCGCGATCTCAGCTTACTGCAACCTCTGCCTCCCGGGTTCAAGCAATTCCCCTGCCTCAGCTTCTTGAGTAGCTCAGACTACAGGTGTGCACCACCACACCTAGCTAATTTTTTGTATATTAGTAGAGATGGGGTTTCACCATGTTGGCCGGGATGGTCTCGATCTCCTGACCTTGTGATCCACCCACCTTTGCCTCCCAAAGTACTGGGATTACAGGTGTGAGCCACTGCACCTGGCCCCTGAAATTCTTTACTACTCTATCCATCACTCTTTTATATCATAATCATGTATTTTTCAATGTCAATTTATATTGTCTCTATACCATAGACTGTAGTGCCTTGTCTCAAAGAAGTCATATCATTTGGCATCCATTAAGGATGACAAATAATTTTTCCTTTTTTTCCATCTTCTTATTTTATTGTATTTTAAGTTCTGAGTCACATGTGCAGAATGTGCAGGTTTGTTATGTAAACATGTGCCATGGTGGTTCGCTGCACCTATCAACCCATCTCCAAAGTGTTAAGCCTAGCATGCATTAGCTGTTTTTCCTGATGCTCTCCCTCTCCCTGCCCCAACAGGCCCTGGTATGTGTTGTTCCCCTCCCTGGGTCCTTGTGTTCTCATAGTTCACCTCCTACTTATAAGTGAGAACATGTGGTGTTTGGTTTTCTGTTTCTGCATTTGTTTTCTGAGGATGATGGCTTCCAGCTCCATCCATGTCCCAACAAAGTACATGATCTCATTCCTTTTTATGGCTGTGTAGTATTCTGTGGTGTACCACAGTTTCTTTATCCAGTCTATTGCTGATGGGCATTTGGGGTGATTCCATGTCTTTGCTATTGTGAATAGTGTTGCAGTGAACATATGTGTGCATATATCTTTATAATGGAATGATTTATATTCCTTTGGGCATATACCCAGTAATGGAATTGCTGGGTCAAATGGTATTTCTACCTCTAGTTCTTTGAGGAATCTCCACACTGTCTTCCACAGTGCAATTGAACTGATTTACACTCCCAGCAACGGTGTAAAAGCATTCCTATTTCTCTGCAACCTCACCAGCATCTATTGTTTCTTGACTTTTTAATAATTGCCATTCTGATTAGTGCGAGGTGGTATCTCATTGTGGTTTTGATTTGCGTTTCTCCAATGAGTGGTGATCTTGAGTTTTTTTCATATGTTGGCTGCATGTATGTCTTTTTTTGAGAAGTGTCCATTCATGTCCTTTGCCCACTATCTAATGGAGTTGTTTGTTTTTTTCTTATAAATTTGTTTAAGTTCCTTGTAAACTTTGGACATTAGACCTTTGTTGAGTGGATAATTTTCTCCCATTCTATAGGCTGTTAGTTTTCTCTGATGATTGTTTCTTTTGCTGTGCAGAAACTCTTTAGTGTAATTTGATCCCATTTATCAATTTTTGCTTTTGTTGCAATTGCTTTGGGCATTTTCATCATTATATTATTCCATGTTCATGCTGCTGATAAAGACATACCCAAGACTGGGCAATTTACAAAAGAAAGAGGTTTAATAGAGTTACAGTTCCACATGGTTGGGGAGGCCTCACAATCATTTCAGAAGTCAAGGAGGAGCAAGTCATGTTTTATAATGGATGGCAGCAGGCAAAGAGAGAGAGCTTGTGCAAGGGAACTCCTCTTTTTAAAAGCATCAGATCTCATGATAGTTATTCACTATCACGAGAACAGCATGGGAAAGACCCACCCCCATGTTTTAATTACCTCCCACCAGTTTCCTGTCATGACACATGGGAATTGTGGTAGTTACAATGTAATATGGGATTTGGGTGAGGACACAGCCAAATCCACCCCTGGTCTCTCCCAAATCTAATATCCTCACATTTCAAAACCAATCATGCCTTTCCAACAGCCTCCCAGAGTCTTAACTCATTTCAGCATTAACTAAAAACTCCACAGTCCAAAGTCTCATCTGAGACAAGGCAAGTGCCTTTTACCTATGAGCCAGTAAAATCAAAAGCAAGTTAGTTACTTCCTAGATACAGCAAGGGTACAGGCACTGGGTACATACAGCCATTCCAAATGGGAGAAATTGGCCAAATCAAAGGCACCACAGGCCCCAAGCAAGTCCAAAATCCAATGGGAAAGTCAAATCTTAAAGCTCGAAAATGATATCCTTTGACTCCGTGTCTCACATCCAGGTCACACTGATGCAAGAGATGGGCTCCCATGGCCTTGGACAGCTTCACTCCTATGGCTTTGCATGGTATAGTGCCCCTCCTGGCTGCCTTCATGGACTGGCATTGAATGTGGCTTTTCTCGGCTCATGGCACAAGCTGTCGGTGGATCTGTCATTCTGGGGTCTGGAGGGTGGGGGTCACAGCTCCAATAGGTGGTGCCCCAGTAGGGACTCTGTGGGTTCTCTAACCGCATATTTTCCCTTTGCACTGCCCCAGCAGAGGTTCTCCACGAGGGCCCCATCCCTGCAGCAAACTTCTGCCTGGACATCCAGGCATTTCCATACATCCTCTGAAGTCAAGGCAGAGATTCCCATACCTCAGTTCTTGACTTCTGTGCACTCTCATGCTCAACACCATATGTAAGCTGCCAAGGCTTGGGGCTTCCGCTCTCTGAAGCAATACCCTGAGCTATACCTTAGCCCCTTTTAGTCATAGCTGGAGCAGCTGGGATGCAAGGCACCAGGTCTCTAGACTGTACACAGCAGAGGAACCTTGGGCCTGGCCCAGGAAACCATTTTTTTTCCCCTAAATCTCTGGGCCTGTGATGAAAGGGACTGCCACAAAGGTCTCTGACATGCCCTGGAGGCATCCCATTATCTTGGTGATTAATGTTTGGCTACCCATTACCTGTGCAAATTTCTGCAGCTGGCTTGAATTTCTCCTCAGAAAATGGGATTTTCATTTCTATTGCATTGTCAGGGTGCAAATTTTCTGAACTTTTATGTTCTGCTTCCCTTATAAAACCGAATGCCTTTAACAGCACCCATGTCACCTCTTGAATGCCTTGCTGCTTAGAAATTTCTTCTGCAAGATACCCTAAATCATCTCTCTCAAGTTCAAAGTTCCATAAATCTCTCAGGCAGAGGCAAAATGCTGCCTGTCTTTTTTCTAAAACATAACAAAAGTCACCTTTGCTCCAGTTCCCAGCAAGTTCCTCATCTCCATCTGAGACCACCTCAGCCTGGATTTCATTGTCCATATGATTATCAGCATTTTGGTCAAAGCCATTCAAGAAGTTTGTAGGGAGTTCCAAACTTTCCCACATTTTTTGTCTTCTTTTAAGCCCTCCAAATTGTTTCAATTTCTGCCTGTTACCCAGTTCCAAAGTCACTTTCACATTTTCAGGTATCTTTTCAGTAGCGCCCCACTCTACTGGTACCAATTTACTATGTTAGTCTGTTTTCATGCTGCTGATAAAGACATACTCAAGAGTGGGAAATTTGCCAAAAAAAAAAAAAGTTTTAATGGACTTACAGTTCCGCATGGCTGAGGAGGTCGCATAAAAATGTCAGAATGCAAGGAGGAGCAAGTCACGTCTTACAATGGATGGCAGCAGGCAAAGGGAGAGCAAGTTTTTGCAGGGGAATTCCTCTTTTTAAAACCATCAGATTTCATGAGACTTATTCACTGTTATGAGAACTGCATGGGCAAGATTTACCCCCATGATTCAATTACCTCCCACTGAGTTCCTTCCATGACATGTGGGAATTGTGGGAGTTATAATTCAAGATGAGACTTGGGTGGGTACACAGCCAAACCACATCAATCATGAAATATTTGCCCATGCCTGTGTCCTGAATAGTATTAGTTAGGTTGTCTTCTAGAATTTTTATAGTTTTGGGGTTTACCTTTAAGTCTTTAATCCATCTTGAGTTAATTTTTGTATAAAGTGTAAGGATAGGGTCCAGTTCAATTTTCTGCATATGGCTAGCCAGGTCTTCCATCATCGTTTATTAAATAGGAAACCTTTCCGCATTGCTTGTTTTTGCCAAAGATCAGATAGTTGTAGATGTGTGGTCTTGTTTCTGAGTTCTCTATTCTGTTCCAATGGTCTATGTGTCTGTTTTGGTACCAGTACCATGCTGTTTTGGTTACTGTAGCCTTGTATTAAAGATAGAAGTTGGGTAGCATGATTCCTCCAGCTTTGTTCTTTTTGCTTAGGATTGTCTTGGCTGTATGGGCTCTTTTTTGGTTCCACTATGAATTTTAAAATAGTTTTCTTTCTAATTCTGTGTAGAATGTCACTGGTAGTTTAATGGGAATAGCATGGAATCTGTAAATTACTCTGGGCAGTATGGCCATTTTCACAATATTGATTCTTTCTATCCAAGAGCATGAAATGTTTTTTCATTTGTTTGTGTCCTCTCTGATATCCTTGAGAAGTGGATTGTAGTTCTTGAAAAGGTCCTTCACTTCCCTTGTTAGCTGTATTCCTAGGTATTATATTCTCTTTGTAGCAATTGTGAAGGGGAGTTCATTTGTGATTTGGCTCTCTGCTTGTTTGTTGTTGATTTATAGTAAAATGCTTGTGATTTTTGCACATTGATTTTGTATGCTGAGATTTTGCTGAAGTTGCTTATCAGCTTAAGAAGCTTTTGGGTTGAGATGATGGGGTTTTCTAGATATAGGATCATGTCATCTGCAAACAAAGACAATTTGAGTTCCTGTCTTCCTCTTTGAATATCGTTTATTTCTTTCTCTTGCCTGATTGCCCTGGCCAGAACTTTCAATACTATGTTCAATAAGAGTGGTGAGAGAGGACATACAAATAATTTTTCAAGACAACTTTTTTTTTTTTTTTTGCTGCATATAGAAAACAATTTTCATATGTCAGATCTTTTCTTTAGAGGAAAAGATGTCCTTGTCACAGTCTATGAGGTCCTGTAGTATATGATCTCTTACCAGCTTGCAGAGGTCACTTCTTCTTCTCTCCCACATGGCTAGCTACCCGCCTCATGAGCACCTCAGACACATTCCGGTCTGAGGACCATGGCTCTTACTGTTTCTTCTCCTCCTAAGATCTTCCATGAGACATATACATGGCCTCACTCTCTTACTACATTAAATTCTTTACTGTAACATTACATAGTGAAGCCTACCCTCACCATGCCTTCTAAACTGTAAATGTTTCCCCTGTCTGCTGCATTGGCAGTGTTCCTTATTCAGTTAAATAGACTTCTCATCAGTTCCTATATAGCATCAAATTATCTATGTATCTATCTACATTGATCTATCTTTATGTTTATCATCTATATTTCTATCCATCTACCTACCTCTACCTACCTATCTCTATCTATCTATCTATCTATCTATCTATCTATCTATCTATCTATCTATCTATCTATCTATCTATCTATCATCCATCTTCTATCTGCTATCTAACTTTCTATCTATCATGTATGATTCTATCGTTTATCTTTCTATCCATCTATCTACATCTATCAATCATCTATCTACCTATCATCTGTCTTTCTATCTTCCTATCTCTATCATGTTTTTATATATTTTATCTATATTTCCCACTAGAATATAAGCACTCCAAGGACAATAATGTTTGTTTGTCTGATTTTCTAATGTGGACATTCAATAAATATTTATAGCATGACCATAATTTTAAGAAGATGATAAATTTTTCTTAAGAAGAATTGGTCTATTGTGAGTTTTTCTATTTTATCACTTTGGATACATCTATCCAAATCTGATGGTTTGCCAAGCAATAGGATGTATGAAATTTCTTCTGGATTCACTCTATCCACCTACATACTAATCAAATACTCTTTCAGATATGAGCTGGATGAATAGTTTTTGGCCCAAATATCAGTGTTTAGCAGATCTTCATCTATGTAGTTTTCTGAATTGAAAGGTCATGTTCTACTTCTGCTAGTCTTATTACACATTGATTATCTGGACGACATTAGTCACAATAAACTATAGTATGCAATGCCATCAGGATTCTTATCATCTTAGTATGACTTTAATATGAGGTCTGTACTTCTGTGGTTATAGTGAACCACCATGAAACCCTGATCCCTTACTATGCTGTTTTCTGACTCTTTCCATCTCTGACTAAAAGTGGCATATGAGAGAGAAGAGGTTGCAAATATGCCATATATGGTGCCCTCAGAAATATCATCCCACAGTAAGGAGATGGAAAGTGCACTCCCTTCTTCCACCCTTCCACTCTTTCTCCCTTTCTCTCTTCTTCCTTTTCTCTCTCTTCCCTTCCTCTTCCCTTCTCTCCTTCTTTCCCTCTCTGCCTGCCTGCCTTCCTTCCTTCCTTCCTTTCCTTCCTTCCTTCCTTCCTTCCCTCCTTCCTTTTTTCCTTTTTTCCTTCCCTCCCTCCTCCTAGACCATTAGCCTTATAGTAAGTAGAGATTCTTTCTAGGTTCTATAAACCCTCAGACCTAAAGACAGCTAAGTTTCCATTTTGGCGATACTGGGATTTCTTTTTTTTGGAATTTCATGGACATTTTAGTGGGAAGTTGAAAGATATATGTACTTTAATGCAGTTTTATGCTGGAGAGCAAGCAATATTTTTATAACATTGGTTGAAATCAACCTAGTTACATGATTTTTTGTAATAATACTGCAGAACATGGGATAATATATCTTTTTACTTCTAGAACAATTTAAAAGCTATCAGCTCCTGAACTGAAATGGCTTTCATAATCAGACTCTTTGGCAATATGTTTCATTTCTGACAATTCAGTTTATGTGCTCTATTTTGTTAAAAAAAGAAGTTGCCATGTAACACTATAAAATAGTATGAAATCAAATTTTATCTGATGCATTTCTAATGTCTGTGTGGTATAATAGATATTGATCTATCATTTATTATCATTTTCAAATGTATTTTGTAACACTTAACATTGTGTGTCTAAAAGTACTCTTTTCTTTAAAGGTGCTATCAGTGCTAAAGCATTCATTGCTGTCCTTCAAGCAACCCAGAGTCATGGACATGTTAAAACTTTACTTCTTGTTTTCTTTGCAGTTCTTGGTGAAAGAGGTATGCATTACTGCACTTTTTTTGGGGCAGGGGGAATAGCATTACTACTATCTAGATTTCTTACCATGCTGAACTAATTGTAGCTTTTAGAAGGTTCTATCCAATGATTGACATTGCTTATAAATGGTGTAATTATAAAAGTTGGGCCCAGTAATAGTTATAAATATTTCTTATATTGGCATTAAATACTATTTTAAACTGATACTTAATAAGTTACTTATTATGTGGTAACTTGAGTCAAACTAATAAATTGTTTTTTGTTCTTTAGGGCTATTTAGATCAAGAAGGTAATCCAATGGGGTTTGCTGGACTTGTATCACATTTGCATTACCATGAACCTTCTAATCTTGTTTTTGTCAGTTTTCTTGTAAATGGCCTTTTCCATGATCTCTGTCAGCCAACCAGTAAAGGTAAGCTTGAGATTTTATATATATATGTAGAGAGAGAGTCCAAAAATAGCAACAGATTTGTAGACAACCAACACTTCAGGAATATTTTTAGTAAAGAAAATACAATTAATATGTATATAATTTATAGCTCTTCAATTGATAAAGTAAATACCTACTAATATATATTAAATGATAGTCAGCCATATTTTATGACATGTATTTACAATGTCAACACCTCCAAAGTATTAACTTCAGTGATTCCTTGCCGCCAGGATTAATGACATATTAAATAATATACAATTTTTAGAAAATATTTTCTTCTAATTAAATATAATAGATATTCATCATAGGAAAAGGATATAGGAAAGCATTAAGTTAAAAAGAAAAAATTACTCATAGTTACACTATCCACAGGTAATCACTATTAATGTTTGTGAATATTTTCTTCCAATCATATTTTCTTTGAATATTATTGTATAGTATACCTAAATAGCTGACATTATATTAATAGTGTAATTTAGAATCATATTTCCCCTAAAAATACCACAGTTTTATCCATATTGAGTAAATTTTAAAATACATTTTATTTAATACATTTTTTATTAAAATCCTTTGATTTTTACATTTAAACACTAAATCTGTATGGTGTTCTTAAAATCACGAAGATAGACTGAAGTGAGGAAATCTAGGTAAGGAAATAAGGCAATTTGTGTGGGATGATTAGGATCTAAATTAGGGTATAGGTAGCAAGGATGAAAAAGAAGGTACAGATAAAAACCGTTAGCAGATGTATGGTAATTCTTCAATTGCTATATTTGTCATAGATTTTTAGTTTCCATGAAATTAAATGTCATATGACATTCCATTTAAACATGAAAAAATAGAATTATACCCTTTCATATTTACAAGAAGACACTTTGTTTTGTATAGGCTCAAAACATTTTTCTCAGGACGTTATGGAAAAGCTAATGTTAGTACTGGCACATCTCTTCGGAAGAAGATATTTTCCACCAAAGTTCCAAGATACACACTTCGAGTTTTATCAATCAAAGGTAAACTGTGTGATTCTGATAAAATTTAATAATGTAAAATCACTAAATAGATCTTACCTAAAATGACTTAGTGGCTGTAGAATTTTCATTCAAAGGATAATTCATTTGTTTTATAGAATAATTTGTTCTTTTTGTAATCAGTGTGATGTTTAATCTGTAATTGATGTCTCCCTCTGTAAATCTACCAAAAAGTTAAAGTCTTTGTGAAAAAAACAGGATCAACATTTTATTCATGTTTTTCATTTGATTGATTGTATCAAATTACAACATCAGGTGACTAAAGAAAAGATATGCTAATTATACATTTAAGTGAAACAACTAGCTATATCACCGAATATACTGTTCTTTTAGAATGCTTTTACCTTAAGGTAGAACTATGGAAGGGACATACATGTTGTGAATTATAATGTCTTCCCTGAGAAAATATTAGAATAGTCCTCTAAGAAATCGTTACTTGACTCACAGAGATCAAAAACGGAGAAACACTTTCAATTTTATTTGTAACATGCAACATTTTCTTTGGTTTTGATTCTCTGCCATCAAGTCAACATCAAATACTATTACTATTATACTTCCCTAGAATAAAATGGGATATGCTGGTTTATACTAGATAACCTTAGTGAAAAGTTGCTATGGAACAAACAAAAAGAATTAGTATGTATTTTCTAATCCCACAATGCTGGATTAAAAATCTGTGCTCTCACAGAATGCCCTCTAGAGCAGTGAACACAATTTGAGTCCTTGACCTATCATCTTTACACTTTTCGCCACCCGTACATTTTTGAAACAATTATTTAATTGTTCTGTTTAAATAAATTTATATTTAACATAGAAAATTCACTATCTCTATTTTGAAGAAAAAGATCATGATAAATATACACTTTACTGCATAACAGTCAGATCTGTGTGAAATGTTAGGATGCTACACCAAAAAGCTTTAAAAAATAGGCCAAACATGGTGACTCAAGCCTGTAATCCTAGCACTTTGGGAGGCAGAAGTGGGAGGATTGCATGAGCCCAGGAGTTTGAGACCAGCCTGGGGAGCAGAGGGAGACCCCATCTCTAAGAAAAAGCAAAAATTAGATAATAATTTCTAAAGTCCCATATATTAAATAAAAACTCACTAGAGAAAAGGATCTGGGTCTGTCTTCATGGGTAGGCTTGTATCACCCTCAAGACATTTTTGAAGCCATCTAGGACTGGAAAATTAAACAGCAGGTTAGGAAGTGCTACAGGAAAAAAGGTGGAGCTTTAGTAGTCTTTTAGATTTGAGAAGACTAAGTCCAACTATCCTTATTCTCAAAATCTTAAGAAATCCATGACCTAGAAAGAGAGACAAAACATAAATGAGGCTTACTAAAACTGTAAAACAATACCCACTGCAGTCTGCACTGTCTGTACTTGAATTGAGGTGATCATACTTTCACTGTCTTGGCCAAACTTGAAAATGGGGGCATTCACCCTGGTGAAAGATAACATCTAAAGCCTGTAAAGTCCTTTGAAAACAATTTCTGGTGCAAAACCAAAACCAAAACAAAACCTAAAAAGGTCAGTAAGCATGAACATATGACCAATAAACAGGAATAAAAGAGGTCGATAATTGTAGATCCATAAATGATCCAGACATTAGCATTAACATATAAGGATTTTAAGTGTGATTAATATGTTCAAGAAAATAGGAGGAGAGACAAGATTAATAAAAGGATGGATTTTTTACTAGATAATTACAATGTATAAAATGAAATGGACATTTTAGAACTGAAAATACAATATCTGACTATCAGAATGTGCATTTCAGAAGTCATGATCAGTAAGTTGACAGCATAATAGAAAGCATCCAAATAGCACAGAGGTAAAAATTTTAAAAAATCAGACAGCATAAGAAACATGAATCACATGGAAAAAGTTTAATGCATGTATAATGGGAGTCCCAGAAAAAAAAGATGTACAAAAATGGCCGAAGAGTATTCAAAAAGATAATAGCTGGGAATTTTCCAAAGCTGATTAGATAGCACACCATAGTTTTAAAACCCTAGTCAACTTCAGGGAGTATAAATGTAGAAAAACATTAAGCTAAAACTGCTGAAAAGCACAAAGAGAAAATCATAAATTTCCTAGGATAGAAATAAAATGATACATTTCCTTCTAAGAAGCAATAATGAGAATGATAAATCTCTTTTTAATCAAAATAATGGAAGCTAGTGGACAATGGAACAATGTTTTGTTGTGATTCAGATATTTTACATGCAAATACATACATTCATCAGATATATACCTATATAAACTCTTGGTGTTACATAACTAGAATTATATTTAGACATGCTATTGCATTTTTATTCTTAGATCAAAAATACTTTTCCAGATGACCACATATGAATTTTTTGGTATTTTTTTTTAAATTTCAATAGGTTTTGGGGAAACAGGTGGTGTTTGGTTACATGCGTAAGTTCTTTAGTAGTGATTTCTGAGATTTTGGTGCACCCAAGCAGTGTACACTGCACCCAATGTGTAGTCTTTTATTCCTCACCCCTCACACCTTTTCCTATGAGTCTCCAAAGTCCGTTGTACCATTTTTATTACTTTGTGTCCTCATAGCTTAGCTTTCACTTATGAGTGAGAAAATATGATGTTTGATTTTCAATTCCTGAGTTATTTCACTTAGAATAATGGTCTCCAACTCTATCCAGGTTTCTGTGAATGCTATGATTTCATTTCTATTTATGGCTGAGTAGTATACCATGATACATATGTACCACATTTTCTTTATCCACTCATCGACTGATGGGCATTTAGGCTGGTTCCATATTTCTGCAATTGCAAATTGTGCTGCTGTAAACATGCATGTGCAAGTATCTTTTTTGTATAAAGACTTATTTTCCTCTGAGTAGGTACTCAGTAGTAGGATTGCTGGATCAAATGGTAGATACACTTTTAGTTTGTTAAGGAATCTCCATACTGTTTTCCCTGGTGGTTGTACTAGTTTACGTTTCCACCAGCAGTGTAAAAGTGTTCCCTTTTCACTACATCCATGCTAACATCTATTGTTTTTGATTTTTTGATTATGGCCATCCTTACAGGAGTAAGGTGGCATCGCATTGTGGTTTCGATTTGCATTTCCCTGGTAATTAGTAATGTTGACCATTTTTTTATGTTTGTTGGCCATTTGTATATTTTCTTTTGAGAATTGTCTATTCATGTCCTTAGCTCACTTTTTGAAGGGATTGTTTGTTTTTTTGTTGCTGATTTGTTTGAGTTCCTTGTAGATTCTGAATATTTAGTCCTTTGTTGGATGCATCGTTTGTGAAGATTTTCTCCCACTCTGTGGGCTGTCTGTTTATTCTGCTGATGATTTCTTTTGCTGTGCAGAAGCTTTTTAGTTTAATTAAGTGCCATCTATTTATCTTTGTTTTTGTTGCATTTTCTTTTGGGTTTTTGGTCGTGAAACGTTTGTCTAAGCCAATGTCTAGAAGGGTTTTTCCAATGTTGTCTTCCAGAATTTTATGCTTTCAGGTCTTAGATTTAAGTCTTTGATCCATCTTGAATTGGTTTTTGTATAAGGTGAGAGATAAGGATTCAGTTTCATTCTGCTACATGTGGCTTGCCCATTATTCCAGCACCGTTTGTTGAATAGGGTGTCCTTTCCCCATTTTATGTTTTCATTTGCTTTGTTGAAGATCAGTTGGCTGTAAGTATTTGCCTTTATTTCTGTTCTTTATTCTGTTCCATTGGTGTATGTGTCTGTTTTTATGCCAGGACCTTGTCATATCATTGGGAAATGATATGACATATCATTGGGAAACAGTGACAGTTTTACTTCCTCTTTACTGATTTGGATGTCCTTTATTTATTTCTTTTGTCTGACTGCTCTGGTTAGGACTTCTAGTACTATGTTGAATAAGAGTGGTGAAAATGGGCATCCTTTTCTTACTCCAGTTCTCAGGGGGAATGCTTTCAATTTTCCTTGTGAAGTATAATGTTAACTGTGGGATTGTCATAGATGGCTTTTATTACCTTAGGGTATGATCCTTCTATGCCAATTTTGCTGAGGGTTTTAATCATAAAGGATGCTGGATTTTGTCAAATGCTTTTTTTGCATCTATTTAGATGATCATGTGATTTTTGTTTTTAAATCTGTTATGTAGTATATTATATTTATTGACTTGCATATGATAAACCATCCCTGCATCCCTGGTATGAAACCCACTTGATCATGGTAGATTATCTTTCTCATATGCCATTGAATTCTGTTAGCTAGTATTTTGTTGAGGGTTTTTGCATCTATGTTCATCAGAGATATTGGTCTGTAGTTTTCTTTTTTGTTGTTGTTGTTATGTCGTTTCCTGGTTTTGATATTAAGGTGATACTGGCTTCATAGAACAATTTAAGGAGGAGTCCCTCTTTCTCTATCTTTTGAAATAGTGTCAGTAGACTTGGTACCAAATCTTCTTTGAATGCCTGATAGAATTCAGTTGTGAATCCATGTGGTCTTGGACTTTTTTTGTTGATATTAAAAAAAAAATACCATTTCAATCTCACTGCTTGTTATTGGTCCGTTCAGAGTTTCTATTTCTTTTTGGTTTAATCTAGGAGATTTGTATATTTCCAGGAATTTATCCATCTCCTCTAAGTTTTCCAGTTTGTGTGTAAAGGTGTTCATAGCAGCCTCAAATATTTTTTTTTTTGTATTTCTGTGGTATTAGTTTTAATATCTTCTGTTTCATTTCTTTGGATGAAACTTATTTGGATCTCTCTTTTCTTGGTTAATCTCACTAATGGTCTATTTATCAATGTTGTTTATTTTTTCAAAGAACCAACTTTTAGTTTCATTTATCTTTTGTATTGTTTGTTGTTTGTTTGTCTCAATTTCATTGAGTTCTGCTCTGATCTTTGCCATTTTTTTTCTTCTGCTGGGTTTGGGTTTGGTTTGTTCTTGTTTCTCTAGTTCCTTGAGTTGTGACCTTAGATTGTCCATTTTTGCTCTTTCAGACTTTTTGATGTAGGCATTTAATGCTATGAAGTTTCCTCTTAGCACCACTTTTGCCATGTCCCAGAGGTTTTAATCAGTTGTATCACTAATATTGTTAAGTTCGAAGACTTTTTAAATTTCTATCTTGATTTCATTGTTGACCCAATAATCATTCAGCAGCAGGTTATTTAATTTCCATGTATTTCCATGGTTTTGAGGATTTCTTTTGGAGTAGATTTCCAATTTTATTCCACTGTGATCTGAGAAAGTACTTGATATAATTTTGTAAACTTACTGAGGCTTGTTTTGTTGCCTTTCTTGAAGAATGTTCCATATACTGATGAATAGAATGTATATTCTTCAGTTGTTGGGTAGAATGTTCTGTAAATATCTGTTAAGTCCATTTGTCCTAGGGTATAGTTTAAGTCCATTATTTGTTGACCTTCTGTCTTTATGACCTGTCTACTGCCATCATGGGGTATTGAAGTCCCCCACTATTATTGTGTTGCTATCTTTCTCATTTCTTAGGTATATTAGTAATTTTTTTATAAATTTGAGAGCTCCAGTATTAGGTGTATATATATTTAGGATTGTGAAATTGTCTTGTTGGAGTAGTCCTTTTATCATTATATAGTGTCCCTCTGTCTTTTTAAACTATTTTTGCTTTAAATCTGTTTTATCTGATATAAAAATAGCTACTCCTGCTTGCTTTTGGTGTCCATTTCCATGGAATATGTTTCTCCACCCCTTTACCTTAAATTTATGTGAGTCCTTATGTGTTAGGTGAGTCTCTTGAAGACAGCAGATACTTGGTTGGTGAATTCTTATCCATTCTGCTATTCCAGATCTTTTAAGTGGAGCATTTAGACCATTTACATTCAATTTTAGTTTTGAGATGTGAGGTACTGTTCTATTTATTGTGCTAGTTGTTGCTCGAATACCTTGTTTTTTCTTTTCCCATTGCACTATTATTTTATAGGTCTTGTGAGATTTATGCTTTAAGGAGGTTCTATTTTGGTGTCTTTCAGGGATTTGTTTCAAGATTTAGAGCTCCTTTCAGCAGTTCTTGTAGTGCTGTCCCCTACCCCTAAACAGCACTGAATTTATTTCCAGGCAATCTGTGAGCAGGGCTGAAAACTTGCCCCAGACTACAAGCCTCCCCTCTGAGAAAGCAAGCAGAGCACTTGGGTTTCACACCTCCCCACTTGCTGCAGCCTCTGTGCTTGTATCTGCACTTCCTGTTTACCCCCCAGCCCCAGGTTCTGTCCAGGAAA
The DNA here is from genome assembly GCF_008728515.1 of Papio anubis. Lineage (NCBI taxonomy): Eukaryota > Metazoa > Chordata > Mammalia > Primates > Cercopithecidae > Papio > Papio anubis. The sequence goes on from NW_022168556.1 coordinate 25,595, forward strand.
ATTTGTGTTCCATTGAAATTGTTACAAAGTTAAGCTGGAAGTTTCCTTTTCCATGTGGTCTTTCCCCAATTCCACTCAAAGCCCTCCCCAAGGACCCCTGTGAGACAAAGTCAGAAATGACTTTTCTGGAGACCAAAAGTGCACCTAGTGCTCATCCCACTGCTTCCTCTACCCCTATATTTCACTTGGCTCTCTAAATTTATCTCAATTCCAGATCCTTCTCCCATGATCTGGACCTTCAGTTTCCCCAGTGATGATGCATGTTAAGGGGTGGATGTTCCCCCTTTCACACTTTGGACATTCACAGTTTTTCAGCTTGCCTGAAGTGGCAAGCTACTTCTTTCAAGCGGTCTGTGGATTCTCTTGGCTTTCCTGGTGTGTTCCTGTGGCAGTTCTTGGAGCAAAAGTTCATGGTGTGAGTCTCCACATGCTGCTCTGTCTGTCTGAGAGGGAGCTGCAAGTTAGTTCTGCCTCTTGTCTGCCTTTTTTTTTTCTCTCCAGACAAGGGAACAATATTTTTTGTATGCATAATAACTCCTATCCCTGAATTCTACACTTACAGGAAATATTCGTCAAAATAAAGATAAAATTAAGGTGTTTTCAGACATGAAATCTGAGGTTATTCACTGCTATCAAGTCTGCAGTTAAAGAAATACATACTTTAGGTAAATAGAAAAAAATCAAAAATTTGGAAACCTGAAACTGCAGGAAGGAATGAATCACAATAGAAAAGGTTATGTGTGATTACATATAAGGGAATACACATTGTGTCAAAAAAAATTGTAACATATAATAAAATTTGAAATAATATGTAGAACTGAAATTTATGAAAATTATAATGTAAGAGTTCAGAAGGTTAATACACTTAAATGTTTTACAATTTTGGAAGTATTAAGAAACATAAAATTATAGCTATATCTTATCATTTCTGGGGTAACAGCTAAAAGACTAGTAAAATAGTGTGCACATACATGTTAACAAAAGGAAAAACTGGTAAAAACAAGAAGGGAAGAGAAAAAATATATAACGAGTAGTTCAAATTCAGACAGAAAACAAATGGCAAGGTAGAAAATAGTTATATCAATAGTTATATTAAATGTAAACGTACTAAATACACTAAATAAAATACAAAGATTTTCAGGCTACATCTTAAAATACGGAGAACTATAGTCATCTGTCACATAATGACATTTTGATCCATGACAGAGTGCATACATGATGGTCGCATAAATATAATATTGTGTTTTTATTGTACCTTTCCTTCATTCACATATGTTTGGATACACAAAATACTTACCATTGTGTTACAGTTGCCTATAGTGTTCAATTCAGTAACATGCTGTACAGGTTTGTAGCCTAGGACCAATAGGCTATACCATAAAGCCTAGGTAATGTGATCTACATTTGTTTAAGTATGCTTTGTGATGTTTGCACAATGACAATATCACCTAATGCCACGTTTCTTAGAATATATCGCTGCCATTAAGTGATATCAGACTATATATGGTGTTTATACAAATCACACTTTAGGTATAAAAACTGAGAAAGCTTGAAAGTAAGGTGATTAAAAATATATGTCAGATAAACAAGAAGAATCAGAAATATCTCAATTGTGTGAAAAGTTAAAAAATTAATTTATAAATACACACCAAGGTTAAAAAAAGACATACAATGGAAATTTAAAAATATTTTTCATTAATTAAAAATAAAACATAACAATGCTTATAAGTTGGAATTTATTCAGTGCTTAGAGGGGAATTTACAGCCTTAAAATCATAAATTAGAAAAAAATACAGGCTGAAAAATCAATGATTTAAACTTTAGCTTAAGAAAATAACAAAATGAACAAGAAAATCTAACCTATAGTAAGTAGAAGGAAAGAAATAATAAAACAAGAACAGATATGAAGTAAATTAACAACAATTGTATGAACAGGAAATCAACAAAGCCTCTAAGTTGGTTCTTTGTAAAGAATAGTAAAATTGATTGTCTAGCAAAACTCATTAAGGGAGTAAAAGCACAAATATCAGAAAAGAAAATGGGACAGTACTACAGGCTCTATTTTAGACGTTGAAAAGAGCAAAGGAAGATTTTATGAATGACTTTATAGCAATATATTTGACTATTTAGGTAAAATGGGCAAATTCCTAGGAAATACAACTTTCCAAAACTGAGTAAGGAAGATATAACTAATCTGGTACTGATACCTAGTAAAGAAATTTAATCTATTGTTTTAAAAAACATTCCCACCAACAAAGCCCAAGGCTCAGATGGCTTCACTGGTGAATTCTTCCAAACTTTGTAAGGATAACATCACTATATATGTATATTAAAACACAAGTTTGTATACTTTAAATATGCATGATTTTTCTTGTAAAAAGAATAACACCAACGTTTTACAAATTTTATTTTAGTCTGTTTGGACTGCTGTAATGTAGCAATGATTGATTGGTTAGTAAACAACAGAAATTTACTTGTCACCCTTTCAGAGGCTGAGAAGAGATCAGTCTTTCTGGCTATTTTTTTGCTACCCATTAAACATTCCCTTCTCCGTCCCCCAGCTACCCTTCCCAGCCTCTGATAACCATCCTTCTACTCTATCTGCATAAGTTCAATTGTTTTAACTTTTAGTTCCTACAGAGTAGTGAGAATATGTGAAGTGTGTCTTTTTGTGCCTGGCTGATTTCACTTAACATACTGACCTCCAATTTGTTTCATGTTGTTGAAAATGACAGGATCTCATTCTTGTTTATGGCTGAATAACTAAAAGAATATAATTGTATTGTTTGTAACACAAAGGATAAATGCTTGAGGTGATGGATACCCCATTTACCCTGATGTGATTATTATGCATTACATGCCTGCATCAAAATATCTCATGTAATCCATGAATATACACACCTACTATGTACCCACAAAAATAAAAAATTAATAATTAAAAGGAAGTTCTAAATCAAGGCGTCTGGTGGGGGCTGCCCACCATCATAATGATGGTTGTCTTTATGCTGTGTTCTCACATGTGGAAGGGGCAAGGGGGGCTCTCTGGGGTCTTTTTTTGCGGGCACTAATTCCACTTACGAAGACTCCACCCTCATGACCTAATCATCTCCAAAGGCCCTGCATCCTAATCCCATCACATTAAGTGTTCAAATTGTAACATATAAAGTTTGAGAAAATATAAAACATTCAGTCCACTACACTCTTCTGGATAATACAAAAAGAGGGAATATTTACTCTTTCTAAAGGCAAAAGTTAACTTTAATGTCAAAACCTAACTAGGACATAATAAAAAGGAAAATTAGAGATACTTCTCTTTCATGGATATAAGTGAAAAAATAATTAACTAAATATTAGCAAAATGAATCCAGTGAGGTTTAAAAAACTCTCAAAACAAAATGAGATTTACTCTAGACATGCAAATGTACTTTGTCTCATTGCTTGCTATTCAAATGTGTCACTAGAGTCTTTGAAATTTTCACAAGTCTAATGTTATTTGAGGGCATGCTTCTATTTAAAAGTGGTTTTGATTCAGTATGTCAAAATACATTTTTAAGAGTAATGAGTAAGGTATTTGTTTTCATAATTGCAAATAGAAACAAAAGATGAAGTTACCTGAACTTCACCAGTGAAAAAATAAAACTGACATTATTGCATAAATATTAGTAGATAACTATAGAATTATATTGCAATGTCCTTTACCTTTCTTCTTCCAACGATTCAGTTTTGAAGGAAGGTAAATAGATCTCTCTGAAAATTATTCGGCTTCTAGGTGTTCCTTGATGAGCTCCCTGAGGATTTCAGTGATGCTTTAGATGAGTATAACATGAAAATTATGGAGGACTTTACCGCTTTCCTACGAATTGTTTCCAAACTGGCTGATATGAATCAGGAATATCAACTCCCATTGTCAAAAATCAGTAAGTATATTTTACCTCCACTGTGGAACAATTTGAAGAATAAATAATCTTGCCTAAGAATAGTTTATTCTGGAAGAAGAGTGGAACCCCAGAAAGGTTATTCTGCCCTGAAGTGAGGAGATTCCTTTCCTTTCTAAAGAAAAAAATTGTGCTTATTAGACATTAAAAGGGCAAAAGAGACTGAAACTAATTAGGGCCATTTATAACCATCTTGTTAAATGCTGCTTCAGGGTCAAGCCTGGAAAACAGAGTAAGGGCATCTATGAGATGAAGAGAAACTAGGGACTAATTCTGTCACTCTGTCTTGAGAGGAAATATGCTTAGTGTTCATCAACACAGATTCTAAGCATATTTCCTGGGTCCAAACTCTGGTTCTGCTACTTATTAGCTGTGATTTCTTGAGCGAGAGACTCCATACTCATGCCTTAGTTTTCTGAATAGATACATGAGAAAGGGAATAGCATTATCTACCTAGTTTTGATGAGTTTTAAATGATTAAATTAACATATATGAAGATCTTAATGTTTTGTACATGATTAACACTTTTAGCATTTGCTCTTTTTTTCATGAGCTAATAGATGGAAGCCTTCTAAGGGAAAATAGACACAAAAAGGTGACCGTCACAGGTGGGGTGAGATTGGAGTCTGTGAATATTATGCCTCAATTACAAATTAGACCAGTTTGAATGTCTGATCTGGGTTTTATAAGAATATCAATGGAAAATATATTTATTCTCATGCACTACTTCCAGACTTACTAATTGTGGTGCATGGTTTCAGGAAAGATTCTGAAGGCAAGTCTGAGTTCAGTAAGAAAAAGTAAAAAGGTTTGGGAGGCTGAGGCAGGAGGATCACGAGGTCAGGAGATCGAGACCATCCTAACTAACACCATGAAACCCCATCTCTACTAAAAATGCAAAAAAATTAGCCGGGTGAGGTGGCGGGCGCCTGTAGTCCCAGCTACTCGGGAGGCTGAGGCAAGAGAATGTCCTGAACCCGGGAGGTGGAGCTTGCAGTGAGCCGAGATCGCAACACTGCACTCCAGCCTGGGTGACAGAGTGAGACTCCATCAAAAAAATAAATAAATAAAAAATAAAAGAAAGAAAAAGTACAAAGGTAATAACAATAATTGTCCAATAAGAGTATACAATTTAAATTTAGTCTTTCATTTCTTATTAAGGCAACTAAAATATAATACACATTTTTATAATAGTGATACTAACATTAGTAGCCAACTTTCACTGGATGTATTCTGTGCCAAGCTGTGCTGCTCACCTTATGTGATCTAACTTACAAAACATTTCAGTCTTCATCACATGAAGCTGAATGGCTCCCCTTGTAACATGGTCTAGAGAAAGTATCTGAGGTTTGACAACTTGCCTGAGTTCAAAACACTAATCTATCCCTAAGTATTATTGTCAGAATTCACAGGTAAAGAATGTGAAGACTCTCAACTCGTATCTCATTTGATGAGCTGCAAGGAAGGAAGAGTAGCAATTTCACCATTTGTTTGTCTGTCTGGGAACTTTGATGATGATTTGCTTCGACTAGAAACTCCAAACCATGTAAGTGAAGAGTGAGGTGTATTAATAAAAGATGTTTAAGAAAGAATGGATTTATATTGCTAGGCAGCTTAGAAAGAACTTCAAATTTCCCAGATTAAAAAGGAAAAAAAAATCTGGATGTATCAACAGATATATTCAGGAATTGGTGCTCTTGAAGTCAATATGATTTCAGTTTCTCAGAGTTGGCCTGAGAAGCCTGCTCAGAGAGTTTCTAAACACCACTACTTTTCTCCCATCTTTGAAGACTCTACTGATACGGACACAGGTTTGCTGTGGAAGAACCACGTAAAACTATCTTCAGGCTTTCTCAGTACTGCTGTAAGTGCTGTAAATACTACTTATAGTCTGCATCATTGATGCCTAAAATGGAATGCAAAGAACTAGATACATTTGGAAGATCCTGGCTAATTCATATGAATGTTGACACTTGGTGAAATTTAATTATTTTAATACAAACTTTGAGAAAACATATTTTATTACATTTGATACTATGGATTGACATTGGTGTCTCAACTCCAATACGTACATGTATTGGATTTTATTCCAAAATCATAGTCATGTATCACTTAAAATAATTTTGAAGACTATATACATCTTGTGCATTTTAAATTAACACATACATTTTTATCCTAAATTTAAATACTTTCTGAAGATATAGTTTTTAGTTTCAAATAAATGTTGGTGTGTTAAAACCAATGCATCATTCTTTTAATTGCATAAAATGTAATACCAACAAGAAAGTGTTTTCATACCCATAGTCAGTAAGTTAAGAACAAGTCAGGAAATCTTTTTATAAGGATTTATAAATTTGCAGTTCTTTTTCTCTTGAACTCACATTTTCTTTCCATATTCCCTCACATTTACCTTACCCAACTCACTTTATACAAATGTACTTTACTAGAGTAAGTTATAACCTCTTAAACTTGTTTTGCTTTTATTGTTTATTTTAATTAACAAAATTAATTTTACATTTTAATATAATGCTAAGTATATATGCAAATATATCTTTTATAGCATATAGATAAGTTCTAAAGCATTGAACTTATCTATAGCATATATATAAGTTCTAAAGCATTATTTTATAGCATATAGATAAGTTCTAAAGCATGGACACCATGTACTAAGGATCGGTGTACTCCTCCCATGTTTCATTTTCTTGTCTCCCCTCTTCTCCAAGGCCATCAACCCTTCTAAACTTGGTGTTTTTCACTTTCCTTTTTAAAAACTACATATTATGAAATCCTTTTTTATATTTATTTGCTTTTGAATTTTGTGAAAAGTGAAGGAACAGTTACTGCAGTCACCTGAAAGTCGCTTTTATTTACATTCAGTGCTATGCCTTAAGGTTCATCCCTGTTGTAACATCAAACTGTCTTTTATTTTTACTATTTAATAATATTTTATAGCATGAATATCAAACAGCCCGTTAATCTGTTCTCGTGTTTTGAATAGTTGTGTTTGATTCTCATCTTTGCTATTACACACAGTGTTGCTATGGATGTCTTGTGTGTATGTGCAATAGTTTCTCTTAGGTATTGATTTTCTGGGTTAAAATCATTTTCTGAGTCATATAGGAACAAGAATATTCAAATATTAAACTTCTCAAGCTACTACCAACTCATTTAAAAAATAGCTGTGCCAAACAAGTCTTAGCAGGGGTGAAGGCAGTTGATATCTGTCTCTTGAATGGTTACCTGCAAATTATTAAGTTTTAATAATAGAGTCTTGTTTAGATACTGTTGCACTTTATAATTTGCATCACTGATCTGCATAAGTACAGGGAGTCAACTCTTATTATTCATAGATATTATGTATGAATTATGTATGAATTGTAACTTCCAAAAAAAAAAAGTAGCTGTGCCAATTTACACTCATACTAATGGTATGCTAGAGTTCTATTGATTCTGTATAGTAGTTTTCAAAAAATGAGCAGACATGGGAAAACTATTCGCCTTCTTCTTTTTACTTTCCTTCTTTTTGTTCTCCTTCTTTTTGTTCTTCTTCTTCCTCCTTCTTTTTATTCAGGTAATTGGGTTCCAAAGATTGTTTGAGTTGTTCAGTTGAATTCTCTTCTTGTGATGTATAATCCTCTACTCATTGATATCCTGTTTACAAGTAAATTCCTTTCACCAGTAAGGAGAATGAAATGGTGTTAGGTTTTCTTTCCTAGTATTTCTATATTCCAGTGGATGGATGGTTGAAAGTGTCATCGGTATTTTGTGGATACAATAATCCTCATGGGATGGAGCTGAGCCACTCTCCAGGCTTGCTTAGGATGGTGCTACCACAGTGTATGGGTAACATCCTCTTCCTTCACAGTGAAGAATGAGCTTTAAAAATGGCGACTAAAGGATGTAACTACAAAGCACCACATAAGAAATTATCAACTTTCTTTATACATAAATAATACATTAAGAAAAATCTTATTTTCTCAGGTTACTCTAGGCACAATCGGTGTAAATCGCTCTCAGGCTCCAGTGCTGTTGTCACAGAAATTTGATAACCGAGGAAGGAAAATGCCGCTTAATGCCTATGCACTGGATTTCTACAAACATGGTTCCTTGCTAGGATTAGTCCAGGATAATAGGTATGTCCTCTCTGTCTATGTTTCTCTGTACCCCCATCTCTGTCTCTAATGAATTAATTTAATGAATTTTAAGGAAGAATCCTCACTACAGTTTCAAGTATAGGTTAAATCATACTAAGCATACTAGATTTTATTTTTAGAGACTAATGGCAGGAAAGAATAACAAATTTGGTATTATTTTTGTTTGTGGTTTTCCAGCAAAATCTTGGCACTTAGGCCAGTTCACATGACATAATGTTGTACTCTAACAATATAAATATTTGCATATGCTCATAGATATATTTTTATTTATTACTCTCCTGTTTATTGATTATTAGATATTTTAAAACTGAAAAATAATGGCATGCTCTCCAATATTTGAGAAGAGTAGATATAGGACTGAGTGCATGACAATTGTTTTAGTTCTGTGGCAGGAAAAACATTTTCAAAAATAGTAACCAGGGATAAACACTCTTGGATTTACCTAGGATGAAGAAATTGACTTGGGCCTGAGCACATAGATGTGGGGAGGGACATTCAGTCACACCAAAGCAGGAAACCAATTTTGTGTTTTACATAAAATGTTGGAGCAATCCTTATAGAATGAAGGTATTAGAATATCTGACACTCTTCAAAGATGTTGAGCACTGTTTTGAAAAAAAGTGACTCATTGTGAATAAAGCAGCTATGACATTAGTAACTGATACATCTGTTTCTTCCCTTTTGAGTCTCTAGTTCCAATTTACCCTCCTGAGCTTTGTTTTCATATTTTGGTTATCTCCTGAGTTGGCCAGCCTCCTATTTTTATTGCTTATCTATGATTGTGAAATTTCAGCTCTTGAATTCATAATCACCATTGCCATAGATTAAATCAATATCTAGGGTCTGTGGCAGAAATAATTCTTGGAAAGAGATCTTGACAGACAACAGTACCTGTTACTGATAAATTCAGCATTTAAATACAAGATAGGATGTTCTTTAATGTTTTGTGTTATTAATTTTCAAAATGTTGTTTTGTTTAGGATGAATGAAGGAGATGCTTATTATTTGTTGAAGGATTTTGCGCTCACCATTAAATCTATCAGGTGTGTTATATATTTAAATATTGATTTTAGATTTTTAAATTATTTATAATTTGAAAAATGTTGAGCTGTTACTATAAGCCAGGTACATGAAGGTGCTATTAAACTTCTTCTGTGCTATGCATTTCAACTCCCCAAAGGCTCTGCAGAATGTCTCCTTATCTCTGTCAAATGCCATATACATATACATGGTACTCCTGTTGTGTTATTTCTATAACAGAATTAATTCCAATGTCTAGTTGAGATGAAGTTTCATCCAGACTAGAGTCTCAGCCCCAGGCATCATGCACTGACAGGCAGCAATATTTGAAAGCTTCATTGACTCCTAGATCCTTGTATTCTCAATTGCCACAAGCAATGTGTGTCAAGGACATGATATTTCAGAGGGCTCCTTAGTGTTCTATCTGGTTTCTGGTTTATATTCACTTACATACTTTGAATTTCATGTTTTTTCCGATGTTTTCTGCAGGCTCCCTCTGACTCTGACCTTTCATATTGGCCTCCTATTTTCATCTTTAACAAAACCTAGTGGGGTCTCAAGCAACACCAAACTTTATGTGGGTACCCCATTGTTAGGTTTCATTGACCATCTAATGTTGCTTAGTTGAATGTCCATCTTTCTTTTTCTTTTCTTTTTTTTTGAGACGGAGTTTCACTCTTGTTGCCTAGGCTGGAGTGCCATGGCATGGTCTCAGCTCACCGCAACCTCTGCCTCCTGGGTTCAAGCGATTCTTCTGCCTCAATCTCCCAAGTGGCTGGGATTACAGGCATGTGTCACCACACCCGGATAATATTGTATTTTTAGTAGAGATGGGGTTTCTCCATGTTGGTCAGGGTGGTCTGGAACTCCTGACCTCAGGTGATCTGCC